>NC_084622.1:28553543-28631043 GCF_033978795.1 Nerophis ophidion
ATATTGCATGTCTTAGAAAATAAATCCTCAATACTGCCGGAGTAGCGCAGCTTTCGGTTGCCTCGGCAACACTTGCAAAAATTAATGTGACACAGGGACGTGCAGTCAGGGTAGGCAGGTAAAGCAGAGCCTAAAATAAATATCAGTACCATCCATCCATCCATTTTCTACTATTGGTTCATTAAATACAAAAAAAGGAATAGACTTTGGACTAGAAGGATATGAACTCAATTATATTAATAGATTAAATAAGAATGGAGGCGGAGTTGCTGTGTATGTGATGAAGGACTTCCATTACAAGGTGGTAAAAAACATTTCACTAGGTATTGACAATGTTTTAGAGTGTATAACCATTGAGATATGTCATGAAAGAAGTAGAAATGTATTGATCAGTTGTATATATAGAACACCCAACTCAAGTATTGAAGGATTCAAAGACTGGATTAAGGGAACTTTCAATGGTATCAGTCAAAAAGTACTTTTTTTATGTGGAGACTTCAATATAGCAAAAGTCCATTAAGGATTTCATAGATACAATGTATAGTATGAGTTCCATCCATCCATCGATTTTCTACCGCTTATTCCCTTTTGGGGTCGCGGGGGGCGCTGGCGCCTATCTCAGCTACAATCGGGCGGAAGGCAGGGTACACCCTGGACAAGTCGCCACCTCATCGCAGTATAGTAAGAGTTTGTATCCCCAAATCACAAGGCTAACCAGAATTGCAAGTCACAGTGCTACGCTTATTGATAATATATTTACTAATATCTTTGATAATAACACAAGTGCACTGTTAACAACTGACATCAGCGACCATCTGCCAGTATTTACAATTTATGATGTGAATTACAAGAAGAAGAACATTGACAAAAAGACATTTCAAAGACTATGCACAGAGGAAATAATAATTTCCTTCAAGGAGGATCTGAGGAAAAAAACTTGGGACAATGCATACAACGAAGATGATGTAGATGATGCATATGGGAATTTTTTCAACACCTTTCTAACACTTTATGATAAACATTGTGCTTGGAAAGTACTTAGTAAGAAGCAAAAGAAAAACAACCAACCATGGAGGACAAAAGGACTGAGAAATGCTTGTCACAAAAAAAACACATTATATCGAATATTTATAACACAGATCTATAGAGGCAGAAAATGAGTATAAAAAATATAAAAACAAGCTAATTGGTATACTACGAACATCTAAGAGGGAATACTACAGTCAATTATTAAACAGGAATAGAAACAACATGACAGCAACATGGGGCATCCTAAATAGCATCATTAAAAATGGTGCTAAGAAAGATCACCCTCAGTTCTTTCTAGATGGAAATACAAAAAATGACTATATGAACTGAATAGTTGAACGTTTTAATGATTACTTTGTTAATATCGGAAAAAATCTGGAACAAAATATTCCAAATGCAGATGATGGGTCAGTTGAGAACTTGAGTGAGCTTATAGACAGAAATCCCAATTCCATGATTCTTAAGAAGGTGACAAAAGATTTACAAAAAATTGTCTTAGATTTTAAAAAAATTGTAAATCTAAGACCTCAACCGACTGTCATGGAATCGATATGGTAACGATAAAAAAGGTTATAGAAGACATTTCAGAACCTCTTACATATATCATCAGTAACATAGCATTTCTAACCGGCAAAATCCCAGACAAAATGAAAATTGCAAAAGTTGTACCAATTCATAAGAATGGAAACATACATCAGTTCACTAACTACAGACCAGTTTCATTACTTCCACAATTCTCCAAAATCATGGATAAACTATTCAATAGCCGATTAGATAAATGTATCAAAAAAGTAGGACGCTCGTGGAGAACCAATTTGGATTTAGAACAAATATCAATCAATCAATCAATGTTTACTTATATAGCCCTAAATCACTAGTGTCTCAAAGGGCTGCACAAACCACCACGACATCCTCGGTAGGCCCACATAAGGGCAAGGAAAACTCACACCCAGTGGGACATCGGTGACAATAATGATCCAGTGGGACAACGTGAATGACTGCTCGCTGACTGCTCTTGTTGC
Organism: Nerophis ophidion; assembly: GCF_033978795.1. Lineage (NCBI taxonomy): Eukaryota > Metazoa > Chordata > Actinopteri > Syngnathiformes > Syngnathidae > Nerophis > Nerophis ophidion. Next base: position 28,555,595 of record NC_084622.1, read on the forward strand.
AAAAAAGCTAAGTATCGTTCTATCTGTGTGATTTTAACTGTTTTGCAGCTTTATTTACAACTTATCGAACATATTTAATAGTTCAATTTAACTCACAAATCACCCGATCTCTGTCTCACCACTTCGCCCTCAGCTAGCTAGCTGCTAAGCTAACGAGGCTAGCGGAGAAAGGCAGCGCCGGTCTGAAGGAAGCTACTCCCCCGCCACCGTGACCACCACTTCCCGAAGACAGCTGGCACTCCACTCGGCGACGGAAAGTTTCTGTGAGTATGGCTTCCTGCGCTTCGTGCACTTTACTCATGGATAGGTTGGCTTTGCTAGAGAGCCGTGTCCGCCAGTTAGAGCAGTGTAATTTCGTAACTTTAGATGTTGCGGACACATCTGCTAGCGTTAGCTGTAGCGAGCTAACTAGCCCAGCTTGTAGCAGCCCTAATCGGCCTACAAGCTACGGTGTACCGGTTGAGACGCATAATAGATTTAGCCCTTTAGCTAGTCCTACACCCCAGTCTACCGGGCACCACACTTTAGTTATAGGGGACTCCATCACCCGAAACATAAAGCTTAGCAAACCAGCCACAATTAAGTGTATTCCCGGGGGCAGAGCACCTGACATTGAAGCTAATCTTAGGGAGCTAACTCGCAACAGGTCTAGTAAGCACGTACGGCAGGCTAACCGCACCACTAGTTATGCGAATATAGTAATACACGTTGGCTCCAATGACGTTAGGATGAGACAATCAGAGATTACAAAGAGAAACATAGCCAGGGCTTGTAATCTCGCCAGAAAGATGTCCAGGCATCGAGTAATTGTCTCTGGCCCCCTGCCTGGGAGAGGCAATGATGAGAGATATAGCAGATTAGTCTCTCTTAACAGGTGGCTGGATAGCTTCTGCAGACAACAGGGATTTACGTTTATTGATAATTGGCCCTCTTTCTGGGGCAAACCTGGCTTGCTGAGGAGAGACGGCCTCCACCCTAACCAGGAAGGCGCTATCCTCTTGTCTCGGAACATAGACTTCGCATTGAGCCACATTTGACTAACTGCACTAGAGCAAGCCCGGTCACAGGCAATTACAGAGCCTACTAGCCTGGGTATGGAGTCAGTTAAGTTAGAACTAGCCAGCGCCAGGCTGGATGATCCCTGTACACATAGCAATTTTCGTAGAATAATACACAACTCACAAAATGTTTTTTCTACTGTGTCTATGACTTCGTCAGAGTTAGACATGCGTTCTACTGAGGTGGCAAATTATGATGCGTTCAGTTTATCGCAGCGCCAAGTAGACAATCTGAAAATTCCCGTCATATCAATTCCTAGATATGGTCGTAATTATTTTAAGTACACTGCGCATAATAAACGCAACATTATTAATATTGCTACTACGGATAATTGTATCAACAACTCCTTAAAACAGCCCACTACCTATAATATGGGCTTTCTAAACATCAGATCTTTGTCTCCCAAAACGTTATTAGTCAATGAGGTCATTAGAGACAACAACCTTAACGTCATCGGTCTTAGCGAAACCTGGCTTAAACCAGACGACTTTTTTGCGATAAATGAGGCATCCCCTCCTAACTATACGAATGCGCATATTGCCCGTCACCTCAAAAGGGGAGGGGGTGTCGCACTAATATACAACGAAAACTTTAACTTTAGTCCTAACTTAAATAATAAATATAAATCGTTTGAGGTGCTTTCTATGAGGTCTGCCACACCTCTGCCTCTGTGCCTGGCCGTTATCTACCGCCCCCCAGGGCCCTATTCGGACTTTATTAGTGAATTCTCAGAGTTTGTTGCTGATCTAGTGACGCACGCCGATAATATAATTATAATGGGGGACTTTAATATCCATATGAATACCCCATTGGACCCACCGTGCGTGGCGCTCCAGACTATAATTGATAGCTGTGGTCTTACACAAATAATAAATGAACCGACGCATCGCAGCGGTAATACGATAGACCTAGTGCTTGTCAGAGGTATCACCGTCTCCAAAATTATGATACTCCCGTATACTAAAGTAATGTCCGATCATTACCTTATAAAATTCGAAGTTCAGACTCATGTTCGGCAAGCTAATAATAATAATAACTGCTATAGCAGCCGCAACATTAATGCTGCCACAACGACGACTCTTGCGGACCTACTGCCCTCGGTAATGGCACCGTTCCCAAAGTATGTGGGCTCTATTGATAACCTCACTAACAACTTTAACAACGCCCTGCGCGAAACCATTGATAGTATAGCACCGCTGAAGTTAAAAAAGGCTCCAAAAAGGCGTACGCCATGGTTTACTGAAGAAACTAGAGCTCAGAAATTATTATGTAGAAAGCTGGAACGCAAATGGCGCACGACTAAACTTGAGGTGCACCATCAAGCATGGAGTGATAGTTTAATAACTTATAAACGCATGCTTACCTTAGCTAAAACTAATTATTACTCAAATCTCATCCGCATTAATAAAAACGATCCAAAATTTTTGTTTAGTACAGTAGCATCGCTAACCCAACAAGGGACTCCTTCCAGTAGCTCCACCCATTCGGCAGATGACTTTATGAAGTTCTTTAATAACAAAATTGAACTCATTAGAAAGGAGATTAAAGACAATGCGTCCCAGCTACAACGGGGTTATAGTAACACAGATACGATTGTATATACGGCGGATACTGCAAATATCCAAAATAGTTTCTCTCGTTTTGATGAAATAACATTAGAAGGATTGTTACAACGTGTAAATGGAATAAAACAAACAACATGTTTACTTGACCCACTTCCTGGGAAACTTATCAAGGAGCTTTTTGTATTATTAGGTCCATCAGTGCTAAATATTATAAACTTATCACTTTCCTCGGGCACTGTTCCCGTTGCATTCAAAAAAGCGGTTATTCATCCTCTCCTTAAAAGACCTAACCTCGATCCAGACCTCATGGTAAACTACCGACCGGTGTCTCACCTTCCCTTTATTTCGAAAATCCTCGAAAAAATTGTTGCGGAGCAGCTAAATGAGCACTTAGCGTTTAACAATCTATGTGAAACCTTTCAATCCGGTTTCAGGGCAAATCACTCGACTGAGACAGCCCTCGCAAAACTGACTAATGATCTATTGCTAACGATGGACTCTGATGCGTCATCTATGTTGCTGCTCCTCGATCTTAGCGCTGCTTTCGATACCGTCGATCATAATATTTTATTAGAGCGTATCAAAATACGAATTGGTATTTCAGACTCAGCCCTGTCATGGTTTAACTCTTATCTTACTGATAGGATGCAGTGCGTCTCCTATAACAGTGTGACCTCGGACTATGTTAAGGTAACGTGTGGAGTTCCCCAGGGTTCGGTCCTTGGCCCTGTACTCTTCAGCATCTACATGCTGCCGCTAGGTGACGTCATACGCAAATACGGTATTAGCTTTCACTGTTATGCTGATGACACCCAACTTTACATGCCCCTAAAGCTGACCAACACGCCGGACTGTAGTCAGTTGGAAGCGTGTCTTAATGAAATTAAACAATGGATGTCCGCTAACTTTTTGCAACTTAATGCCAAAAAAACGGAAATGCTGATTATCGGTCCTGCTAGACACCGACCTCTATTTAATAATACAACTTTAACATTTGACAACCAAATAATAAAACAAGGTGACTCTGTAAAAAAAAAATCTGGGTATTATCTTCGACCCAACTCTCTCCTTTGAGTCACACATTAAAAGCGTTACTAAAACGGCCTTCTTTCATCTCCGTAATATCGCTAAAATTCGCTCCATTTTGTCCACTAAAGACGCCGAGATCATTATCCATGCGTTTGTTACGTCTCGTCTCGATTACTGTAACGTATTATTTTCGGGTCTCCCCATGTCTAGCATTAAAAGATTACAGTTGGTACAAAATGCGGCTGCTAGACTTTTGACAAGAACAAGAAAGTTTGATCATATTACGCCTGTACTGGCTCACCTGCACTGGCTTCCTGTGCACTTAAGATGTGACTTTAAGGTTTTACTACTTACGTATAAAATACTACACGGTCTAGCTCCATCCTATCTTGCCGATTGTATTGTACCGTATGTCCCGGCAAGAAATCTGCGTTCAAAAGACTCCGGCTTATTAGTGATTCCTAGAGCTCAAAAAAAGTCTGCGGGCTATAGAGCGTTTTCCGTTCGGGCTCCAGTACTCTGGAATGCCCTCCCGGTAACAGTTCGAGATGCTACCTCAGTAGAAGCATTTAAGTCTCATCTTAAAACTCATCTGTATACTCTAGCCTTTAAATAGACCTCCTTTTTAGACCAGTTGATCTGCCGCTTCTTTTCTTTCTCCTATGTCCCCCCCTCCCTTGTGGAGGGGGTCCGGTCCGATGACCATGGATGAAGTACTGACTGTCCAGAGTCGAGACCCAGGATGGACCGCTCGTCGGGACCCAGGATGGACCGCTCGCCTGTATCGGTTGGGGACATCTCTACGCTGCTGAGCCGCTTGAGATGGTTTGCTGTGGACGGGACTCTCACTGCTGTCTTGGAGCCACTATGGATTGAACTTTCACAGTATCATGTTAGACCCGCTCGACATCCATTGCTTTCGGTCCCCTAGAGGGGGGGGGTTGCCCACATCTGAGGTCCTCTCCAAGGTTTCTCATAGTCAGCATTGTCGCTGGCGTCCCACTGAATGTGAATTCTCCCTGCCCACTGGGTGTGAGTTTTCCTTGCCCTTTTGTGGGTTCTTCCGAGGATGTTGTAGTCGTAATGATTTGTGCAGTCCTTTGAGACATTTGTGATTTGGGGCTATATAAATAAACATTGATTGATTGAGTGGGACGTCTGTGACAATAATGATTATGAGAACCTTAGAGAGGAGGAAAGCAATGGATGTCGAGCGGGTCTAACATGATACTGTGAAAGTTCAATCCACAATGGATCCAACACAGTCGCGAGAGTCCAGTCCAAAGCGGGTCCAACTCAGCAGCGAGAGTCCCGTTCACAGCGGAGCCACCAGGAAACTATCCCAAGCGGAGGCGGATCAGCAGCGCAGAGATGTCGAGGCGGATCAGCAGCGCAGAGATGTCCCCAGCCGATACACAGGCAAGCAGTACATGGCCACCGGATCGGACCGGACCCCCTCCACAGGGGAGAGTGGGACATAGAAGAAAAAGAAAAGAAACAGCAGATCAACTGGTCTAAAAAGGGAGTCTATTTAAAGGCTACAGTATACAAATGAGTTTTAAGGTGAGACTTAAATGCTTCTACTGAGGTGGTATCTCGAACTGTTACCGGGAGGGCATTCCAGAGTACTGGAGCCCGAACGGAAAACGCTCTATAGCCCGCAGACTTTTTTTGGGCTTTGGGAATCACTAACAAGCCGGAGTCCTTTGAACGCAGATTTCTTGCCGGGACATATGGTACAATACAATCGGCAAGATAGGATGGAGCTAGACCGTATAGTATTTTATACGTAAGTAGTAAAACCTTAAAGTCACATCTTAAGTGCACAGGAAGCCAGTGCAGGTGAGCCAGTACAGGCGTAATGTGATCAAACTTTCTTGTTCTTGTCAAAAGTCTAGCAGCCGCATTTTGTACCAACTGTAATCTTTTAATGCTAGACATGGGGAGACCCGAAAATAATACGTTACAGTAGTCGAGGCGAGACGTAACAAACGCATGGATAATGATCTCAGCGTCTTTAGTGGAAAGAATGGAGCGAATTTTAGCGATATTACGGAGATGAAAGAAGGCCGTTTTAGTAACGCTTTTAATGTGTGCCTCAAAGGAGAGAGTTGGGTCGAAGATAATACCCAGATTCTTTACCGTGTCGCCTTGTTTAATTGTTTGGTTGTCAAATGTTAGAGTTGTATTATTAAATAGAGTTCGGTGTCTAGCAGGACCGATAATCAGCATTTCCGTTTTTTTGGCGTTGAGTTGCAAAAAGTTAGCGGACATCCATTGTTTAATTTCATTAAGACACGCCTCCAGCTGACTACAATCCGGCGTGTTGGTCAGCTTTAGGGGCATGTAGAGTTGGGTGTCATCAGCATAACAGTGAAAGCTAACACCGTATTTGCGTATGATGTCACCTAGCGGCAGCATGTAGATGCTGAAGAGTGCAGGGCCAAGGACCGAACCCTGGGGAACTCCACACGTTACCTTAACGTAGTCCGAGGTCACATTGTTATGGGAGGCACACTGCATCCTATCAGTAAGATAAGAGTTAAACCAAGACAGTGCTAAGTCTGACATACCAATTCGTGTTTTGATACGTTCTAATAAAATATTATGATCGACGGTATCGAAAGCAGCGCTAAGATCGAGGAGCAGCAACATAGATGACGCATCAGAATCCATCGTTAGCAATAGATCATTAGTCATTTTTGCGAGGGCTGTCTCCGTCGAGTGATTTGCCCTGAAACCGGATTGAAAGGTTTCACATAGATTGTTAGACGCTAAGTGTTCATTTAACTGCTCCGCAACAATTTTTTCGAGGATTTTTGAAATAAAGGGAAGGTGAGACACCGGTCGGTAGTTTACCATGAGGTCAGGATCGAGGTTAGGTCTTTTAAGAAGAGGATGAATAACCGCTTTTTTGAATGCTAGGGGAACAGTGCCCGAGGAAAGTGATAAGTTTATAATATTTAGCACTGATGGACCTAATAATACAAAGAGCTCCTTGATCAGTTTCCCAGGAAGAGGGTCAAGTAAACATGTTGTTTGTTTTATTCCATTTACACGTTGTAACAATTCCTCTAATGTTATTTCCTCAAAACGAGAGAAACTATTTTGGAGGGCAGTATCCGCCGTATATACAATCGTGTCAGTGTTAATAGAACCCCGTTGTAGCTGGGACGCATTGTCTTTAATCTCCTTTCTAATGACTTCAATTTTCTTACTAAAGAATTGCATAAAGTCATCAGCTGAGTGGGTGGAGCTACTGGAAGGAGTCCCTTGTTGGGTTAGCGATGCTACCGTACTAAACAAAAATTTAGGATCGTTTTTATTACGGTGGATGAGATTTGAGTAATAATTAGCTTTAGCTAAGGTAAGCATGCGTTTATAAGTTATTAAACCATCACTAAATGCTTGATGGTGCACCTCAAGTTTAGTCGTGCGCCATTTGCGTTCCAGCTTTCTGCATAATAATTTCTGAGCTCTAGTTTCTTCTGTAAACCACGGGGTGCGCTTTTTTGGAGCCTTTTTTAACTTTAGCGGTGCTATGTTATCAATGGTTTCGCGCAGGGCGTCGTTAAAGTTGTTAGTGAGGTTATCAATAGAGCCCACATACTTTGGGAATGGTGCCATTACCGAGGGCAGTAGGTCAGCAAGAGTTGTCGTTGTGGCCGTATTAATGTTGCGGCTGCTATAGCAGTTATTATTATTATTAGTTTGACGAACATGCGTCTGAACCTCGAATTTTATAAGGTAATGATCGGACAATACTTTAGTATACGGGAGTATCGTAACTTTGGAAGCGGTGATACCCCTGACAAGCACTAGGTCTATCGTATTACCGTTGCGATGCGTGGGTTCATTTATTATTTGTGTGAGACCACAGCTATCAATTATAGTCTGGAGCGCTACGCACGGTGGGTCCGATGGGGTATTCATATGGATATTAAAGTCCCCCATTATGATTATATTATCGGCGTGTGTCACTAGATCAGCAAAGAACTCTGAGAATTCATTGATAAAGTCCGAACAGGGCCCTGGGGGGCGGTAGATAACAGCCAGGTGTAGAGGCAGCGGTGTGACAGACCTCATAGTAAGCACCTCAAACGATTTATATTTATTATTTATGTTAGGACTAAGGTTAAAGTTTTCGTTGTATATTAGTGCGACCCCCCCACCCCTTTTAAGCGGACGGGCAATATGCGCATGTGTAAAGTTAGGAGGACATGCCTCATTTAGCGCAAAAAAGTCGTTTGGTTTAAGCCAGGTTTCACTGAGACCGATGACGTTAAGATTGTTGTCTCTGATGATATCATTAACTAACAACGTTTTGGGAGACAATGATCTTATGTTTAAAAAACCTATATTATAGGTAGTGGGCTGTTTTAGGGAATTTTTGATCAAATTATCCGTAGTAGCAATATTAATAATGTTGTGTTTATTATGCCCAGTGCATTCAGTATAATTACGACCATATCTAGGAATTGATACGACGGGAATGTTCCGATTGTTTGATTGTTGCTTTGATAAACTGCACGCATCATGGTTAGCCTCCTCAGTAACGGGGATTTTCCGATTGTTTGTTTGTTGCTTTGATAAACTGCACGCATCATAGTTAGCCACCTCAGTAAAACACATGTCCAACTCTGAAACACTCAAAGCAGAAAAAACTTGTTCTAATTTAACAGACTCCTTACCCAGACCAGTAGTCTCGCATCCTTTATTTAAATCCGTCTTCAGGGTGGAGGGAAGTGGTGTTCTGTGGGGATTAGCCTTCTGCTTTGTTTTTAGCCCCGCTCGACATCCGCGTTTCCGATCACACCGCTGGCGTCTGCTCCGTAGACGGCCCCCGCTGCTACTAGACTCCGCTGCTTCACAGGCCGCTGGATGTAGCCGCCGACGTATCCCCATGCTAGTTAGCATGTTTAGCACGCCCGCGTCTATCAGTCCAAAACGGCCCGATATGTCCATATCCAGAAGTGTCTGGCGGTCGTACGTGATCACGGAGTGACCACGATGCGAGCCAGCCATGAAGTCTGCAGAACTGTCCGGCATTTCCGCCAAATGTTCCATCTTTAGCAAGAGCACTGCAGTGTCGCAGCCCGTCGAGGCGCCGCCATCTTGCCATCTAAATATCTCAAAATCAATACCAACAATCAAAATAACAGAGGAAATTACCAATGCAATAGACGGTAAAGAATGTGCAGCCGCAGTATTCATGGATTTAACAAAATCATTTGACACAATTAATCATGATATTTTAATACAAAAACTAGAACGATATGGCATCAGAGGTTTGATATTGAACTGGGTAAGAAGCTATTTAACCAACAGGAAGCAATATGTGAAGATGGGTGAAAACATGTCTACACGGTTGGATATATCTTGTGGTGTAGTACCCCAGGGATCAATACTGGGACCAAGATTGTTTAATCTTTATATAAACAACATTTGTAAAGTTACAAAGGACTTGAAGTTAGTTTTATTTGCAGACGACACAAATGCTTTCTGTTCAGGAGAGAACACACAGAAGATAATACAAATAATATCGGAAGAAATTAACGAATTAAAAAAATGGTTTGATAAAAACAGACTCTTTGAATCTCAGTAAAACTAAAATAATGCTATTTGGTAACAGTAGAAGAGAACATCAGATACAAATAGACGGAGTAGATATTGAAAGGGTAAAAGAAACCAGAGTTTTGGGAGTATTAATAGATGATAAAATGTACTGGAAATCTCATATACAAAACATCCAACATAAGGTGGCAAAAAACATTTCAATAATGAATAACGCAAAATACGCCCGGGTCAAAAATCACTATATATTCTTTACTGCTCGCTAGTGTTACCATATCTGAGTTATTGCGCAGAAATATGGGGAAACAACTACGAATGTACGCTAAATTCGTTAACTGTGTTACAAAAAAGTTTAATTAGAACAATACATAATGTTGGATATAGAGAACATACACTTTATTTATTGAGTCAAAAATATTAAAGCTCGATGATTTGGTAAAATTGCAAACAGTTAAAATGATGTACAAAAAAAAATTATAACCTGCTACCAAAGAATGTACAATTTTTCTCAACTAAAGAGGAGAAATATAACCTTAAATGAAAATCTAATTTAAAACATTTGTATGCACGAACAACACTTAAAACCTTTAGCATATCAGTATGTGGAATTAAATTATGGAATGGATTAAGTAAAGAAGTTAAACATTGTACTGATATGATCCAGTTTAAGAGGCCGTTCAAATTTATAGTGCTTACAAAGTTTAAAGAAGAAGAATTATGAGAAACACTTTCAACCTTATTGAAAATAAGATATTCTTCATCTCAGTATGTTAATAATGACTGAATTAATTAATTACATGTTACAAAACTGTTGTATTACCCATTCAAGGATGACGTTTTGCTATTTTGCTGTAAAGAGAGTCAGTAGATGAATGTATATATTTGTGGGCGCTCTGACTTGGGAAAGGAGTAGGATTAAATAAGCTTTGCTTCTTCCTACTCCTTTTCGGACATGATGTGATGTGAGGTGATATTAAATTGTCTGTATTGTATTGTAAATGTGTTTCATGTTTGAAATAAACTAAGAAAGAAATAAAGAAAGAAAAAAAGAAAGAAAGTTAGTTAAAGTACCCCTGATAGTCTCACACACACTCGGTGTAATGAAATTACCCTCTGCATTTGAGCGATACCCTTGTTCCACCGCCGGGGAGGGGAGCAGTCAGCAGCAGCGATGTCCGCGCTCGGGAATTATTTTGGTGATTTTTGTTTTGTTTTATTATCTGGTGAAATTGTTATGAATGAATTTTCTTTAGGATTACAGTTCTGTGACAATCTGTCACTTCACTTCTGGTTGTGTTTCCTTGGTTGGTGTTTGTTCCCTGTCGGCACTCTTATTTTTGTTCCCCTTCCTTCATGTCTCCCTGAGCGCTCATTTCCCTTACATATCACTTTTTGTTCAAAAACAATCGTAACAAGTGACAATAAAGAATGTGCATACAAAATAATCAAAGAATATTAAGACAAATAAATATAACAAATCAAAACACATTTGTATATTTGTTTTCAATACAACCAGTCATTGAAAAAATCGAAAAAGGAATCATTAACAAATTGTAAAATTCAAGCATTATTTATTTATTTGTATATATATATATATATATATATATATATATATACCAGCGCCCCCAATATATATATATTGATATCTATATAGATATATATACATATATATATATATATATATATATATATATATATATATATATATATATATATATATAATGTGTATATATATGTATATATATATGTACATATATATATATATGTACATATATATATATATATGTATATATGTGTATATACTGTATATGTATATATATATATATATATGTGTGTGTACATATATATATATATATATATATATATCCGTTATTGACAGCCTGGCACACCAGGTTGCAGTTGTCAATCAGGCTGCTATTTATGTCTGCCTCGCCTTTTTGTCAGGTCTCAAGGGTTGATTATGTTAGGGACCTTTTATGACTGCTCCTCCTATTTAGAGTATGTTAAAGACTCTTATTTGCATTTCGTTCTCCTGTTTCTTTTATTTCTGGGTGTTACCTGCTCAGTGGCTTAGTGGGTAGAGTGTCCGCCCTGAGATCGGTAGGTCATATGTTAACTTTAATAATAACAAATCCCAATTACCATGTACAATTATCATAAACAGCTGTAGCATAAACTAGAGAGTAGATCCAGCAGAAAATATACATTATAAACAAAGAGAGGTAGCTAACATGGAAGTAGCCAGGTTGTAGACAGGTAGACAGTAGCTCCTTTGAGAAAAAGGCTGTCTGTCTTTTGGCTGAATTCTTGAACTTTATACAATCAAATCGTCTTGCAATGCACCATTGCTGCGGAAGTTGGATGCAATAGGACGATCATTTCATAGTTCTTTAAACATCCTGAGCATTATGGGATGGAAGAGTCAAGCGGTACTATACCTTTGCTAAGCTAGTGCGTGAGGACAGGAACTTATCCTTGACACAAATCAAGGTCCTCATGTTGACGGCAACCTAAAAACCACGCAGCATATTTGACAGGATGGTTTATAAGATGACTGCTCAGGTTGTGAAGTGTGCCAATTAGAGGCTGACTTTGTGGAAATGTGTTAGCCTTGTCCTGGAGAAATCGGTCAAGAGTGAAAAAGCCCTTTGCAACATCTCCACATATTTAAATCAGCTGATGTCAAAAATACATCGAGTTGATGAATGAATAAGTTCTCTTAGTGACTTTTATTATGGAACAAAAACTTCACACTGCAAAAACTGAAGATTAAGATCTAAGGGTAATATTTGCTTATTTTCTGACTGATAAGATAATTATTTTCACTAAACAGATTTTATGTTAGTGTTTTACTTGTTTTAAGGGTTTTGGTCCTAAATGATCTCAGTAAGATATTACAACTTATTGCTGAGATTTTATGACTTATATTGAGTAAAACATGGTTGGAACGAGAATATCAACTGTTGCAAGGCTGTGTCATCAACACTCAAGTATAAAACTGCTTTTTCAAAGAAATATTTTCTTATTTCAAGCATGAACAAAAAAATCATGACTTTGACACAATTGTCTCATAACTATTTGTATATTTAAATATTTAAACATTTAACATTTCTAACAATTTTGAACAGAAATAGTTCATGCACATTCAGATGAATCCTTCTAAATTACAATAAAGAAAGATTTGTGCCGGGCTTTATTTATTATATATATATGTATATATATATATATATATATATATATATATATATATATATATATATATATATATATATATATATATATGTATATATTCCTCGCGCACTAACTGACTGAAAGAGCACGCACTTGGCGTGATGATGTCATCTTGTCGATGGAAAAATGATTTGCCTGAGCGGCCAGTAGACCCCGAGAGTAACAAGCGGTTGCCTTGTTGCTTTTACCATTAAGAAAAATAAAATTGTTTTTAGTATAAGTTTGCAGGTTTCAAGAAATGTAATGCCGAACGCATATAATATGTCAAGAGAATGGCACCAGCCTTTACTTAATTTGAGAATATTTTTCAACATATTGAGAAAAAAGGTCTCTTTTTTTTTCTTTCAAGAAAAGTGCACTTGTTATTGGTGAGAATATTCTTATTTTAAGGTATTTTTGGGTTCATTGAGGTTAGCTAATTTTACTTGTTTTGGAAAGTCTTAACAAGCCACACGTTCATGTTCTATTGGCAGATAATTTTTGCTTAGTTCAAGTAAAATACCCCTAATTTTTTTTTTTTTGTTCTTTTGTTCTTGTTCTTGAACACTGACTTTTTGCAGTGCACCTACCTTTTAAATGTTTGGCTCCCAGATACATTTTTATTAGATTTATTTTCTTATGATTTTCCATAGTTGTGACCCCAGGAAGCACAGACGGCAGGCGTTGTGCAAGTTCGATGGTCCTTTTATTGGGAACAGCAGGCAAATTAGAATGTGAACAACCAAAGTATAACAAGTGCCAAGTGTACAATGAACCAGTGCTGGCAAAATGAACCCTCCTAATTGAAATTGGAGACATGTATATGGAATCAGCAGTCCTACATGAAGTCGCAAACGAGGGAGAAAGGAGCGCTTAGAAGGCAAACAAACACGAAACACCGGAAAAATCCACATTAGCTTTGTCACGTTCAACGAGCAGCCAAGATGTGGATGTTCGTTTCAGATGGTGTTTTAGCAAATAGTATCACAACTTACAACCTTAATTAGTTCTGTGATGGAGCTCCACCAAGACACTTGTACCACAAATCAATGTCGCCCATTGGAAATGAATTTTAATCAATTTAATTGTTGCTGTTTCCCCCCAAAACCAAAACAGCACAATTTCAACATGTAACATGCCAATCTTTGAGATAGGATACATTGTATAAAATAACAATACAATCGAGTTCTACAAACAACTACAGTAGTTTTAGGAAGTAATGTATAATAATGTTTATATTATTTACCTTGGAGAATGGACGTTGAAAATATGTCCTTCCTACTGCTTCTCCGTCAAACACAACATCAGGAGCTTCTCCATATTTTCGCTGTTTGGGTACTACCTTAGTTTTCATCACTCACTGTCATTGTAAAGCAGCTGTGGAAGTCTAATGACATTTTGAGTAATAGTCTCCCCCTTGCCAATTTTGTGAAAAATCACCACCTTGGCAAAGTGCAGTTTTGTGGCCTTTTTAAGTCCTGAACTGAATAAATGAATGAATGTACTTATGTAATTAACATACTGTACTTGATGAGTTCATTTTGAGGTATTTTTTTAACATTCGTCTGCCAGCTGCAGTAAGTAACCACTTTGCCAAACTGCGTTTTTATGCGCAAATAAAATTGTAGCCCTGACCGCAGAGGGGTAAATGAAGTAATTAGACAGCAGACGAGACTAACAATGTGATAATGACCTGACCTGGTCGTTAATTATCCGCACTTCAACAGCAATCATAACAGTGCATATGACATGGGGACGGATATCGGCAAAAAAGCCATTATCAGACATCTCTACTTTAACCCTTTCAATAACTACTCCGTCTATTTGTAATTGTGTTTGACTTTCTCCTCTACTGTTACCAAATAGTGAATTTTGTATTGTAAAATAATACCAAAAAACTAAGCTGTCTATGTGTGTTGGCCCAGCCATGTGATGGCGACTTGTCCAGGGTGTATCCCGCATTCCGCCCGATTGTAGCTGAGATAGGCTCCCGCGCCCCCCGCGACCCCGAAGGGAATAAGCGGTAGAAAATGGATGGATAGATAAACTAGATAACAAAACATATACAAACAAGGCAAATTTGCAATTTGTAACCTATTTTTCCATTTTAATAATACAGTATATTTCAGCTTTTGGAAATGGCTATATAGATACTATATGTAATGTAGAAAGTTGCCATTTGTAATGATGATAAATTAGCAGCTCTGCCAACTTTGATAAATAGTTCTACACCACTACAATTTCCAACCACAATAACAAACATGGTTTGTTCTCGCTTATTCTCTCATTAATTTATGCCGATTTCCAGCTGCTCTATGACGGCTTTATCTTCCGATACAATTCTGGAATTAGTTTAGTCATCATAAAATAATGAAGTCTCCTGAGACCTCCAAGGCCATTATATAGTGTTCCCCCTTTAGTGCTTACGCTTTGCTTGCACTCCTGCATGGATTTACTGCCACATATTTGCACTAACAAGAACATTACTTCAAAGCAATACATACCAGTGCATATCAGATAATTTATATAGATAACGATGAGAACATGACTGCATTAATGTGGATATGGTTTCAATTTATGCTGACATTTAGTTGCAGCTGCAAATAATAATTTGTAAATCTACTGTAAGCCACACAGTTGTAAAGAGGACTGGGTTGGGCGTCGGGAGTTGAGTGAAGTCCAAATTTAGATTTAATGTCACCAGCCTCTCATAAACATTGTGGCCATGTTATTACTGCACAGTAGCCCGTTTGCACCCCACCTTTATTGTAAGAATGTCTAGAAGAGTATATATGTGTGATGCTGGCTTTTATGCTTAAAACTTTTGAGTTACTTTAAAAGAACAGAAGGCTCTCTGTCACTTTGACAGAAAAGTATTACTTCACTTTTTATAGTCTTATTTGATGGTGACCTCCACCCAGTGAGCTTGTTTATGACTCTTCTTGGGGTTTTTAATAGTAAATACAGAAGAACTACCTGCTTAACTTTTACTACATTTGGCAGAGCTGCAAATATTGGGGTAAAAGTGGAAACCATCACAGTTCTGTCCACAGCTGTGGTGCCCTCGGTTTTTATAACCGCAGCAGAGTTATGTTCTGCAGAGTTAAACAATAATAGATTTGTGACTCAATTTCCTCATTTTCAGAAGTGTTTAATTTTCGTTTTTGTTTTTGTCCTGTCCAGCTACCCAAGCAAATCATATTGTTGACGCAGATGCCCATATTTGTTGTACAGATTTACTTCAAAAAAGTTAAGTGTGGGATACTTCTCCTGTTGCCTTAGTTGTATTTCACTTTATTAAATGGATTTATTTTATTGTTTCGGGCAGCTGGACTAGAGCAGGAGGGAATAGAAAGAGAAAAAAACGGAAGACCGATGGGGAAATTGAGGAGACAATGGGGGTAAGACAGAGAGACAACAACAATAATAACAACAGACCAGCATCAGCAAATATGATAGTAAAAGTGATAGCAAAGAAGCAGTTAGCGAAGTAAATATTAACACTGAAATGACAATGAACATGTTTGCACTACAAATGGAGGAATACAAATACCAGTAGAAATAGCACTATTGATAATGAATAATAACAATAATTACCTCTACTATCAAAAATACAATTGTTTCAAATGCAACAATACATATATAGAATGATACAAAAGAGAGCAGATAAATAGAGGGGAAAAAGAAAATCAAACAGTATTAACCTTGTAGATTGTTATAGTAACAATAGGTTAAGCTTTGTCAGTTTTCCCTAGGGGAACAACGTTAATATATGTTTAATGAAACGTGATTATATGCATGACTGTATGTATGCATAGGTGCTTGTATATGTACAGTATGTGTATATGTATTTTTGTACAGTGAATGTGCGTGGATGTACAATATGTACCTTGAATGTGTATGTATGTACTGTATTTGTGTATTTATGTGAGAGCGTAGGCACCTATGTATGTGGGTAAGTACCAATGTCATATGTATATATAAATGAATGATTATACATATGTGTGTATATATGTTTGTATAATTGTGTGTATGTGAGTATGTATGGGCATTTGTATGTACAATATATTTGTCTCCCAGTGTGTGTGGAAGCCTAAGTACAGCCCCAGCCACCTAGAGAACCCAACCCAATAAATAGCAGGTGCGGTGCCAAGGGAACAAGGGACCACCGGCCCCATGCAGCCAGGCCGGCCAGCTCCATCAGACAGGAGCCACCCCAACCGTGCTGCCCGGCAGGGCCAACAGCAAGCCATAGACAGACACACCCGGCAGAGAACAAGGCACAGGAAAAGCAGGGGACAGCCAGCCCCCAAGCCAGCGAGTACCCACACACAACGCGGGCAGAAAGGCATGACGCCCCGCCCCAACAGGTCCAGAGACAAGTCGTTTCATTATGTTTATGTATTTTGCACTTCCATGCCATCAAAGCTTAGGCAGGAACAGTTTTGTTATTTTTTTATTTTTTATTTATTTATATTTGTTGATAAATTACTTTCTTTAAAAAATCCCTATCATAATTATAGAATGATTATGATTATATTATTAATATCAATATTATTGTAATTAATGATCATAATTATAATAAAAATCACAACAATTTATTGCAGTTTTCACGTTTATTGCAACAAATATATATTCTTGCGTTTCCTTGTTTTTGTATTCTCTTCCTTAGTTTATCTGTTACTTCCTGTCCAGCACTCTTATTTTTCCACTTCCTGTTTGGCTCCCTGAGTGCAGTTTCCCTCACCTGTTCCTGTTTGGCAACCCGAGCACACCTGTTCGTGGTTGCATCTTTAAATGCCAGCCAGTCATGCAGTCAGGGCTGGAAGATTGTCAATGTTACTATTGACAAATGTTACTGACTGTCTGCGTTGCATGTTACCTGTGTTGATTCCACTTGCTTTGCTGAACCCGCACAGCTTGCCCTGATGCACTTCTTGTGCTGTAATCAAATAACTCACCTGCACGCTTCTGTCAAGTCACTGCATTTCGGGGTCACAACCACTGCAGCAATATGTGTTCATGACATAATCTTCCAGCCAATGAGTGACCTTGCGGTGATGTCTGTTGGCAATGTGGAGCCAACTGTTTGGACCACATACTCCCTGGGGACATGTGCGGTTGCACTCAAGACGAATCTCGCCCCCTCTTCCTCAAGTTCAGCCGCCACCGGCTCCCCGGCTTTACGAAGCCTAAGCTCTGCTGGTGCCCGCTCTACGGCTTCCCAAAACCCAAACTGTGCCCACTCCTACACCACGGCTTCCCAAAGCCTGAGCATCACCTGTTCCCGCTCTGCAGCTTTCCAAAACCCAAGCTCCATCTAGTTTTGCTCCTCAGATTCCCAGAGCCCAGCTTCCTCCTGTGCTGGCGCCTTGCCATGCTCAAGACACCACTTCCTTTGGGTCCGGTAGAAGCTCCTATGCTACCCACCGCGGTGTCAAACCTGGAGTCCTATTGGGAGTCAGCATGGGATCTATTTTTGCCCCTTCTCCTTGCCTACCTCTGCCCTTCTGTGGCTTCTACAGTGAGGGGCACCACCGATCAATAATTCCTAAAATAAGCGTCCTCCATCCGCTTTATGAGTGAGGGGCTACTACGGGTAGCTGAGGATGCACAGATCCTTTGATCTCCAGTGGGTCTGCCGCCGACAACATTGGTACCTCCTGCGATGCCGCCGCCACCATCTTTTCCTCCTGCGAGACTGCCACCGTTAGCTCTCGCCGCTAGCTCTTCTTTCAGTGAGGCCACCCACGCCTCTTTGCCACTGCGGGCGTCATCAGTTCCGCCTTCTGTGGGTCCGTTCCCAACGTCATCTCTGGTGGGTCCGCTCCAAACGACACGGTCTCCTCCAGCGAGGCCACTGCGCCCACGCCATCTGAGACAGTGCATGCCCGACCCTCGACCTCCATGATGGCTGGTGGAGCACCGCGCCGATCACCCTCCTATTCGTCTGCAAAGATGGCAGTTCCACGGACGCCTTCTGGGCTATCAGCAGCGCGGACCCAAGACTTTGCCGTGGACCTCAACGGTTTCAGGAGCACCCATCCTACTCATGTCTGCCTCCTCGTTGGCCGCAGATTTTTCCCACCAATCCAGACACTGATTAAAAAGTGGCCTTGACCTCGCCTGACCAGGAGGCTGAGTTTCTACATGATGCAAGAGTGCCAGCAAAATGAGTGAATCAGTGAACTCAAAATATTAACTTCGGCCACGGCATTTTTCAAGTTTTATTCCATTGTTTTAAGTTGATATGGAGAATTTTACAATATTGTTAGTGACCTTTTATTTGTTAAACCTAGCATATTTTGTCTGTAATTGGAGATGGTACTCATATTTTTTTTTAAATAGCTGAAAATTTGCTTTTCACACTTGAAAGACAGCGGAAAAAGTATCCACCATCTTTTACTTTTTCCATTAAATGCATAGTCAACTTTTCATCACAATTTTGGGGGGGAAAAAGATCTTGCAAAATCAGGCCTCTCAAAAATTGTCCACAAGAACCTGAGGGCACTAATACATTTCTAAAATGTTTAATTTAATATGAAAATATGGCATATTTGTTGAATTAATTGAAAATGTTTGATTTAGGGGTTGAGGATCACAAACAACATATTTAAAACATGGATAACAAATTCATAAAATCACCAGCAAATACAATTGTTGAAAAACAAAATCTCATAACATTGCAACTTTTTTTTTTATTTCAAAGCTGCTACAAAATCAGACATTTTAGGCCACAACAATCACAAAAAAAGCCTGTGAAATCCCTAAGGCCGGGGGGGACTGATTAGGGAGAATTATGTTATTTCAGAGGGCAATACAAAGTCACACTCCCTGGACACTTCATTAGTTACACAATCAAGCAAATGTAGTCCAGCTATAATAACAAATATTTCATTGACCTTGTCAATCAAAACAGAGCAGTTGTTGTTTTTTAAAGACAGAATGTTTGATACATTTAATAGTGTGTGTGTGTGTGTGTGTGTGTTTTCTTGTATTTCTACCCATTTTGCGACATCAACAAGGAAAAGTACCTTCCATATGAGGACCGGTGAACAACCGAGGACATACAGGAAATCATGGTCCCAATACGGAAAACCATTGCATCTAATAGAGAATGTCTCATTTGCACCCCTGGTGGTGAAATCTATTAAAATGAGGGTGGTCCCAAAAAGAAGGCATTTTTCAAATTGACTGTGTGTCGCTTTTAAAAGTGTTCCCCCTCTGGTTAACATATGAAATAACAAGTGTGTGCAACAATTTGAAATGTGCCCCATTTGGCCAAAATTAATAAAAATAATAAATAAATATGTATCCAGAGACATACTGTAATAACTAAAGTAAATAATGAAGATTAAAACCAATTATCCATCCATCCATTTCCTACCGCTTGTCCCTTTGGGGGTCTCTGGAGCCTATCTCAGCTGGATTCATGCGGTAGGCGGGATGCACCCTGGACAGGTCGCCACCTCATCGCAGAAAAAACAATTACAAACAAAAAATTAACTAAAAGCTTACCTTTTTTATATTTGCATATTTTGTATATATTATTAATGTTGTAAATAGAAATCTATATATATCTATAAAGGGTGGTCCTAAATAAGTAGGCTTTTTTGTAGGTTTCAAAAAGGTAACAAATAATAGAGTTTGTGTGTGTGCGTGCGTGCGCATGTGCGTGTGTGTCAGTATGCAATGGACGGAGAACATTTTGCATGGCTGTTTTATTTCTTCAAAAATAGGGGTTGACGACAAACAAACATTTAATTCGGAAACAGTTTGGACGTGACTTTCCACATTTTCTCTTCAATCAACACAAATGCACCTGCATAATTTTTTTCAAAAAGCACACACTGAGTAACGGTAGACAGTTGCCCTTTTAAAATGTGACAGTACACATCCACATGTTTTTTTTTTTTTATGTATAATACAGGTTTCAAAGTGGTGGCGTTAATCCATTCTATATTCAGATGGTAGAGGAGGAATGTGTTTACAAATGTCTTGGAATTGTGTCCTCTGAGAGAGCAAGCAATAACAGTTCAATGGTGGAGAAGGTGTGGCATTAAAGCACCAGTCAAATAACAACGTTCCCCTTCTTCAAGTTCTTGTGCTTTCTTCGTGGCCTGCAGCAGAACTGTGCTCATTGCAGGCCACTGACATTGTCTGTGGGGTTAGTGTTCGGCCCGTCACACGCAGCCATTCTCCTGCCGGGGCTTGTGGGCCACAGGGGTGTGCGGCGGCGGCGGATAGAGGGAGGGAGCCAGGGTGCACAGGAACCCGGCCAGCAGCGTCAGTCCCAGTCCTCCCCACGCGCAAAACATGGACCAGCCATAGCCATGGCTGATGTCTTCTGGTATCCCAAACATGTAGCGAGGGTAGCGTGACAGTTCAAAGTTGATTCCTGCCACACACGTGCAGAGAGAGATGATGCAGCAGGTGCCTGCAGGGTTGAAACAAAACACGTCAACACTTGGCGTAAATGTTGCAAATGTACTTTTTAGATGAAAAGTGTCAAATCGAATTAAATGCTCCAATTAATGCAGGGGTGACAAAGTCATTTTAGTTAATGGAGGAAAATCTGTGCACACGCAGGCCGGACTATTAAAATCATGTCATTAAAACTGAAAAAATTAAGACAATTTCGGATTGTTTGCTTTGTCCTACATTGGCCAAAAAACAGAACAAACACATTCAAAAAATATTACAATAACAATATAGAAAAAAATACCGGCAGCGGTAAAGTTTAAATCCCTGAAGGAAAGAAGAAAGCGAATGAATGTTTATAACTGAATACATTTACTTATGCATAAAAATGTGTTTTCTTTGCTATTTATTTTTTTTAATGAATTAAGTAACATGTATGACAACCTTTGTCCAAAACACAATATAGAAGGTGGGATATAACAGGATAATGCATACATTTATCATTTGTTTTCAGGTGTGTGGGGGGGGGGGGGGGGGGGGTGTTTGCTGGAGCCTATCTCAGCTGCATTATGGCGGTAGGCGAGGTACACCCTGGACAAGTCACCACATCATCGCAGGGCCAACACAGAGAGACAGACAACATTCACACTCAGATTCACACACTAGAGCCAACATAATGTTGCCAATCAACCTATCCCCAGGTGCATGTCTTTGGAGGTGGGAGGAAGTCGGAGTACCCGGAGGGAACCCACACAGTCACTGGGGGAGCATGCAAACTCCACACAGCAGTGCAAGATTGAATCCCTGGGACCTCATTTTGAAAATTCCTAGTGCCAACACTGATGGAGTATTGGTGCGTGCAAAAAAACAGCAGCAGGCAGCTGTGGCCTGCGGGCCGGTTCAAATTCTAATCAAATATCATCCCGTGGGCCATAGATGATTCATTTGCGGGACGGATCCGGCCTGCAGGCATTGACTTTGACACCCCTGAATTAAAGCCTCTATTCAAATAAACAATCCAAATTAAAGCAAATTACAGGTTCTTTAATTAGCGCCAGTCAAAATACATTGAAGGTAGTAACACGTATGGCTGTGGGCACGGAGTACAATGCTTTGCAAATCTTTTTCAACCCATATTCAGTTGAATATGCTACAAAGACAACATATTTGATGTTCAACTGATTAAAAAAAAAAAATTGGCAAATAATCATTAACTTTAGAATTTGATGACAGCAACACGTGACAAAGAAGTTGGGAAAGGTGGCAATAAATACTGATAAAGTTGAGGAAGGCTCATCAAACGCTTATTTGGAACATCCCACAGGTGTGCAGGCTAATTGGGAACAGGTGGGTGCCATGATTGGGTATAAAAACAGCTTCCCAAAAAATGCTCAGTATTTCAAAAGAAAGGATGGGGAGAGGTACACTCCTTTGTCCACAACTGCATGAGCAAATAGTCAAACAGTTTAAGAACAACGTTTCTAAAAGTACAATTGCAAGAAATTTAAGGATTTCAACATCTATGGTCCATAATATCATCAAAAGGTTCAGAGAATCTGGAGAAATCACTCCATGTAAGCGGCCTGGCCGGAAACCAACATTGAATGACTGTGACCTTCGATCCCTCATATGGCACTGTATCAAAAACCGACATCAATCTCTAAAGGATATCACCACATGGGCTCAGGAACACTTCAGTAAACCACTGTCACTAAATACAGTTTGTCGCTACATCTGTAAGTACAAGTTAAAGCTCTACTATGCAAAGTGAAAGCCATTTATCAACAACATTCAGAAACGTCGCCGGCTTCTCTGGGCCCGAGATCATCTAAGATGGACTGATGCAAAGTGGAAAAGTGTTTTGTGGTCTGACGAGTCCACATTTCAAATAGTTTTTGTGAAACTGTGGACATTTGTGTCCTCGGGAACAAAGAGGAAAGAACCATCCGGATTGTTATAGGCGCAAAGTTCAAAAGCCAGCATCTGTGATTGTATGGGGGTGTATTTGTGCCCAAGGCATGGGTAACTTACACATCTGTGATGGCACCATTAATGCTGAAAGGTACATACAGGTTTTGGAGCAACATATACTGCCATTCAAGCAACGTTATCATGGACGCCCCTGCTTATTTCAGCAAGACAATGCCATACCACGTGTTACAACAGCGTGGTTTCATAGTAGAAGAGTGCGGGTACTAGACTGGCCTGCCTGCAGTCAAGACCTGTCTCCCATTGAAAATTTTGAAGCCTAAAATACGACAACAGAAACCCCAGACTGTTGAACAACTTAAGCTGTAAGAATGGGAAAGAATTCCACCTGAAAAGCTTCAAAAATGTGTCTCCTCAGTTCCCAAACGTTTGAGTGTTGTTAAAAGAAAAGGTGATGTAACCAAGTGGTGAACATGCCCTTTCCCAACTACTTTGGCATGTGTTGCAGCCATGAAATTCTAAGTTAATTATTATTTTCCCCAAAAAATTAAGTTTATGAGTTTGAACATCATATACCTTGTCTTTGTAGTGCATTCAATTGAATATGGGTTGAAAAGGATTTGCAAATCATTGTATTCTGTTTATATTTACATCTAACACAATTTCCCAACTCATATGGAAATGTGGTTTGTACATTATTAATAACTTGAAAACTTAACAACTGTTTATCAGTTCATACTCTCATCGACTTAGATTGATCGAATCTAGTCTTTTAGGCACAACTAGTCTAAGACTTTCATTGGTACTTTAACTTTAACTTAACTAGATCTGACCAATCTACGTCGATAAGCATGAACTGATGAAGCCTACTTGAGATGCTGCGTCTTCTAGACCAGTGGTTCTCAAATGAGGGTAGCGTACCCCTGGGGGTACTTGAAGGTATGCCAAGGGGTACCTGAGATTTTAAAAACATATTCTAATAATAGTAACAATTCAAAAATCCTTTATAAACATATTTATTGAATGTACTTCAACAAAATATGAATGTAAGTTCGTAAACTGTGAAAAAAAATGCAACAATGCAATATTCAGTGTTGACAGATAGATTTTTTGTGGACATGTTCCATAAATATTGATGTTAAATATTTCTTATTTTGTGAAGAAATGTTTGGAATGAAGTTCTTGATTCCAGATGGATCTCTATTACAAGCCCCAAAGTTTAAGTTGATGATTACTTCTATGTGCAGAGATCTTTATTTATAATTGAATCACTTGTTTATTTTTCAACAAGTTTTTAGTTTTTTTTATAACTTTTTTTCCAAATAGTTCAAGAAAGACCACTACAAATGATCAATATTTTGCACTGTTATACAATTTAATAAATCAGAAACTGATGACATAGTGCTGTATTTTACTTCTTTATCTCTTTTTTTTCAACCGAAAATGCTTTGCTCTCATTAGGGGGTACTTGAATTAAAAAAATGTTGAGGGGGGGTACGTCACTGAAAAAAGTTTGAGAACCACTGTTCTAGACAAACCGAACAGTCCAGTTGTGATCGATTGAATGCCCTGAGAATACAATGACCTGGATGAATGAGAACATCCATAGACTTACATTTGTTTGTATTTGCTTACAATTAATAATTATGCCTCAAACTAGAGGCTGTTTTTCAGAGACAACATGGGGGTCGCCATATCAAATTATAAAGCCCCTTTTGGGGACTTTTAAGAATCAAAAATGTGAATCTCATAAATTTTTTTTAACTGAACTCACAGGCCACCAATTGAATAACCCAAAAGTTGAAAAAGAGAGGACCTCAAATGGAACATCAAAGGAACACTACTAGCACCCTGTAAAAATGTTTGTTTTTTTTAAATCTGCACAATGGGTGCCAGGAATTCACAGCAAAAAATACAGTTTCGATGTATTTACATGTGTATATACATATGTGTATATACATTGCGGTATGTTGATGGTAAATTTGTTAATTTTACAGTTTATAACTGTTTTTGCTTACGGTAAATTATTTTGGAAAAAAAAAGAAATATTGTTAACCTGTTTACAAAAAAACCTATAGAATTTAAGGTCAAATATTGGCAGCTGTGGTTGCCAGGAATTCACCGTAAAACAAATTAGGGCCACTTTTAGTGTTGCCAATCAGGCTACCCCTAGGTGCATGTCTTTGGAGGTGGGAGTCAGCAGGGGTACCCAGGCAGTCATGGGGAAAAGATCCAAACTTTACACAGAAAGACCCCTAACCCAGGAATCGAACCCAGGACCTCCACACTGTGAGGCACAAGCGTTAACTACTGCCCCACTGTACAGCCTGCTCACCAATACTAGTATCTGTTTCGTTATACATGGGGATTTTAACTTGAAAGTATTTGTATTTGTAGGGAAGGCGTGGCGCAGTGGAAGAGTGGCCGTGCGCAACCCGAGGGTCCCTGGTTCAATCCCCACCTAGTACCAACCTCGTCACGTCCATTGTGTCCTGAGCAAGACACTTCACCCTTGCTCCTGATGGGTGCTGGTTAGCGCCTTGCATGGCAGCTTCCCCCATCAGTGTGTGAATGTGTGTGTGAATGGGTAAATGTGGAAGTAGTGTCAAAGTGCTTTGAGTACCTTGAAGGTAGAAAAGCGCTATACAAGTACAACCCATTTATCATTTATTTGTACAACCTTTCACTGGACAACTCACAACATGGCCTTTCTCAACATGTTCCTTCAAGTGACCAATTACAAAGCCTTTAATTATTTGTATCTGTTATCAGTTCCAGTACACTTAAACACACGGCGTGGTTCATTTCGATGCAGTTTGCTATGAAGCACATAGACAATGTCTGAAACAACTTGCCACAAAAATACAAGAAAACATGTGGTTGGCCAAAAGTTGACTACGTGCTTTAACTTTAACACAAACCCCTAAAACAATTAAGTTATCCTGTAAATTTAAATGTAGAATCTGCAAAATCTTTAATTCAGGCTTCACCTCGGGATCCCCGGGAGGAGCTGTACGAAGTGGCTGGGGAGAGGGAAGTCTGAGCTTCTCTGCTTATGCTGCTGCCCCCACGACCCGACCTCAGATAAGCGGAGGAAAATGTGGATGGATGGATGGATTTTCTACCAGTTGTTCTTAATAATTTTGACAAAATAATAGAATGGAAAATGACACAATATATTACTGCATACATCAGCAGCTAAATTAGGAGCCTTTGTTTGCTTACTTACTAATAAAAGGCAAGTTGTCTTGTATGTCCACTACTTTATTTAAAGACAAAATTGCAATGAGAAACATATGTTTAATGTACCGTAAGATTTTTTATTAAAATAAAGCCAATAATGCAATTTTTTGTGGTCCTCTTTATTTAGAAAAGTAGAGAAAAGTATCGAAATAATTTTGGTACCGGTGCCGGTACCAAGATATTGGTATCAGGACAACACTAGTTTGCTCTAAAAGATAATTATTGAACAATGTACTTTCCTGTTTAGTACAATACATGCATCAAATTAAATTCAGGTTTTATTTAAGAAAGTTTAAAAATCGCTTCACAGGGCACAAAAAAACAGTGTGGGGAAATATGTAATGGCCTGTGAAATAAAATTCTGCTTCGGGACCCAGTTCACCTTGTGACGGCCCTGAAATAAGGAATAGATCTGAAGTTGATGTAGTCTCCAGAGATTTAAGCGTTAAATATAAAATGTATGTATGCCCTGGCACACCATTATCATCATTTCATGTCCAAACACTTTTTACACTTTTATACTGAAATAAATACATTTACAACTTATTAAATAACAACATAGAAAAAACTACCAGCAGATGTAAAGTTTAGATCCATGAAGGAAAGAAGAAAGTGAATGAATGTTTACAACTGAATACATTTACATATGCATACAAATGTGTCTTTTTTTCTTTTTACTTTTAATGAATTAAGTAACGTTGATGACAACCTTTTTCCAAAACACAATAGAGAATGTAAGATATAACAGGATAAATCATACGTTTATCAATTGTTTTCAAAACGCTTACAAATAAGTGGGACCCCAAAAATTTACTGTGGGACCCCATTTTTATGCCTTGATGGGGTCCCATGGACCCCATTTTGAAAATACGTAGCGCCAACACTGCTGTCAACAGAGGAGGAAAAAATGTTTTATTTAAATAAATATATTATTTTTAAAGCAGGTTCAAGTATAATAGGCACATTTTCACCTAGTCCCGGCCTTGGCACGCATATACGTCCTCTTTTTGGCATTTCAAAATATGGTCAGCCTACAATAAGCTTGTTTATACAGTGGGGCAAAAAAGTATTTAGTCAGCCACCGATTGTGCAAGTTCTTCCACTTAAAATGGTGACAGAGGTCTGTAATTTTCATCATAGGTACACTTCAACTGTGAGAGACAGAATGTGAAAAAAAATCCAGGAATTCACATTGTAGGAATTTTAAAGAATGTATTTGTAAATTATGGTGGAAAATAAGTATTTGGTCAACCATTCAAAGCTCTCACTGATGGAAAGAGGTTTTGGCTCAAAATCTCACGATACATGGCCCCATTCATTCTTTCCTTAACACGGATCAATCGTCCTGTCCCCTTAGCAGAAAAACAGCCCCAAAGCATGATGTTTCCACCCCCATGCTTCACAGTAGGTATGGTGTTCTTGGGATGCAACTCAGTATTCTTCTTCCTCCAAACACGACGAGTTGAGTTTATAGGGACGGCGTGGCGCAGTGGGAGAGTGGCAGTGCGTAACCCGAGGGTCCCTGGTTCAATCCCCACCTAGTACCAACTTCGTGATGTCCGTTGTGTCCTGAGCAAGACACTTCACCCTTGTTCCTGATGGGTGCTGGTTAGAGTTTTGCATGGCAGCTCCCTCCATCAGTGTGTGAATGTTTGTGTGAATGGGTAAAAAAAAGTAGTGTCAATGCGCTTTGAGTACCTTGAAGGTTGAAAAGCGCTATACAAGTACAACCCATTTATCATTTATACCAAAATGGATACATGGAGGATACAGCAGAGGATTGGGAGAATGTCATGTGGTCAGATGAAACTAAAATAGAACTTTTTGGTATAAACTCAACTCGTCGTGTTTGGAGGAAGAAGAATAATAAGTTGCATCCCAAGAACACCATAACTACTGTGAAGCATGGGGGTGGAAACATCATGCTTTGGGGCTGTTTTTCTGCTAAGGGGACAGGACGATTGATCCGTGTTAAGGAAAGAATGAATGGGGCCATGTATTGTGAGATTTTGAGCCAAAACCTCCTTCCATCAGTGAGAGCTTTGAATGGTTGACCAAATACTTATTTTCCACCATAATTTACAAATAATCCATCCATCCATCCATCATCTTCCGCTTATCCGAGGTCGGGTCGCGGGGGCAACAGCCTAAGCAGGGAAACCTAGACTTTCCTCTCCCCAGCCACTTCGTCTAGCTCTTCCCGGGGGATCCCGAGGCGTTCCCAGGCCAGCCGGGAGACATAGTCTTCCCAACGTGTCCTGGGTCTTCCCCGTGGCCTCCTACCGGTTGGACGTGCCCTAAACACCTCCCTAGGGAGGCGTTCGGGTGGCATCCTGACCAGATGCCCGAACCACCTCATCTGGCTCCTCTCGATGTGGAGGAGCAGCGGCTTTACTTTGAGTCCCTCCCGGATGGCAGAGCTTCTCACACTATCTCTAAGGGAGAGCCCCGCCACACGGCGGAGGAAACTCATTTCGGCCGCTTGTACCCGTGATCTTATCCTTTCGGTCATGACCCAAAGCTCATGACCATAGGTGAGGATGGGAACGTAGATCGACCGGTAAATTGAGAGCTTTGCCTTCCGGATCAGCTCCTTCTTCACCACAACGGATCGGTACAACGTCCGCATTACTGAAGACGCCGCACCGATCCGCCTGTCGATCTCACGATCCACTCTTCCCTCACTCGTGAACAAGACTCCTAGGTACTTGAACTCCTCCACTTGGGGCAGGGTCTCCTCCCCAACCCGGAGATGGCACTCCAACCCTCACTGGAAACGTGTCCGACTTACTGCCAGCAATGCGGACCAAGCTCTGGCACTGATCATACAGGGAACGGACCGCCACAATAAGACATTCCGATACCCCATACTCTCTGAGCACTCCCCACAGGACTTCCCGAGGGACACGGTCGAATGCCTTCTCCAAGTCCACAAAGCACATGTAGACTGGTTGGGCAAACTCCCATGCACCCTCAAGAACCCTGCCGAGAGTATAGAGCTGGTCCACAGTTCCACGACCAGGACGAAAACCACACTGTTCCTCCTGAATCCGAGGTTCGACTATCCGACGTAGCCTCCTCTCCAGTACACCTGAATAAACCTTACCGGGAAGGCTGAGGAGTGTGATCCCACGATAGTTGGAACACACCCTCCGGTCCCCCTTCTTAAAGAGAGGAACCACCACCCCGGTCTGCCAATCCAGAGGTACCGCCCCCGATGTCCACGCGATGCTGCAAAGTCTTGTCAACCAAGACAGCCCCACAGCATCCAGAGCCTTAAGGAACTCCGGGCGCATCTCGTCCACCCCTGGGGCCTTGCCACCGAGGAGCTTTTTAACTACCTCAGCAGCCTCAGCCCCAGAAATAGGAGAGTCCACCACAGATTCCCCAGGCACTGCTTCCTCATAGGAAGACGTGTTGGTGGGATTGAGGAGGTCTTCGAAGTATTCCTTCCACCTATCCACAACATCCGCAGTCGAGGTCAGCAGAACACCATCCGCACCATACACGGTGTTGATAGTGCACTGCTTCCCCTTCCTGAGGCAGCGGACGGTGGTCCAGAATCGCTTCGAAGCCGTCCGGAAGTCGTTTTCCATGGCTTCCCCGAACTCTTCCCATGTCCGAGTTTTTGCCTCCGCGACCGCTGAAGCTGCACACCGCTTGGCCTGACGGTACCTGTCCACTGCCTCCGGAGTCCTATGAGCCAAAAGGACCCGATAGGACTCCTTCTTCAGCTTGACGGCATCCCTCACCGCTGGTGTCCACCAAGGGGTTTTAGGATTGCCGCCCCGATAGGCATCAACTACCTTGCGGCCACAGCTCCGATCTGCCGCCTCGACAATAGAGGTGCGGAACATGGTCCACTCGGACTCAATGTCCAGCACCTCCCTCGTGACATGTTCAAAGTTCTTCCGGAGGTGGGAATTGAAACTTTGTCTGACAGGAGACGTTCCCAGCAGACCCTCACAATGCGTTTGGGCCTGCCAGGTCTGTCCGGCATCCTCCCCCACCATCGCAGCCAACTCACCACCAGGTGGTGATCGGTAGAAAGCTCCGCCCCTCTCTTCACCCGAGTGTCCAAAACATGAGGCCGCAAATCCGATGACACAACTACAAAGTCGATCATGGAACTGCGGCCTAGGGTGTCCTGGTGCCAAGTGCACATATGGACACCCTTATGCTTGAACATGGTGTTTGTTATCGACAAACTGTGACGAGCACAAAAGTCCAATAACAAAACACCACTCGGGTTCAGATCCGGGCGGCCATTCTTCCCAATCACGCCTCTCCAGGTTTCACTGTCGCTGCCAACGTGAGCGTTGAAGTCTCCCAGTAGGACAAGGGAATCACCCGGGGGAGCACTTTCCAGTACTCCCTCGAGTGTTCCCAAAAAGGGTGGGTACTCTGAACTGCTGTTTGGTGCATAAGCACAAACAACAGTCAGGACCCGACCCCCTACCCGAAGGCGGAGGGAGGCTACCCTTTCGTCCACCGGGTTGAACTCCAACGTACAGGCTTTGAGCCGGGGGGAAACAAAAATTGCCACCCCAGCCCGTCGCCTCTCACTGCCGGCAACGCCAGAGTGGAAGAGGGTCCAATCCCTCTCGAGAGAAGTGGTTCCAGAGCCCTTGCTGTGCGTCGAAGTGAGTCCGACTATATCCAGCCGGAATTTCTCGACTTCGCGCACTAGCTCAGGCTCTTCCCCCCCCCAGTGACGTGACGTTCCACGTCCCAAGAGTTAGCTTCTGTAGCCGAGGATCGGACCGCCAAGTGCCCTGCCTTCGGCTGTCGCCCAGCTCACAATGCACCCGACCTCTATGGCCCCTGCTATGGGTGGTGAGCCCACTGGAGGGGTGACCCACGTTGCCTCTTCGGGCTGTGCCCGGCCGGGCCCCATGGGAACAGGCCCGGCCAACAGGCGCTCGCCATCAAATAAATTCTTTAAAATTCCTACAATGTGAATTCCTGGATTTTTTTTCACATTCTGTCTCTCACAGTTGAAGTGTACCTATGATGAAAATTACAGACCTCTGTCATCATTTTAAGTGGGAGAACTTGCACAATCGGTGGCTGATTAAATACTTTTTTGCCCCACTGTATAGATGTACAATAAAACTACTCATAGGAAGTTGCAATTTGTTATAACTTTGTGACACGATACAAAGCACAGTAATGAACATATAAATGTGACAGATTGTAGCCAAAGGCTGATTTCCAGGTTGATGGTAACCTGCTGGGGATCGCATTGCAAAGAAATAAGCCCAGGGCTCCCACTAATTCAGCGTTATGGTGAGTTGTATTTTTCATGCACTTTTTTTGCTGTATTTATCTGGCACTTGTGGAAAGTCGGTCCTTGAAAATAATGCCTACATTAAACCAATCCCTGGTGCAAAAAAAGGTTGGGGCCCCTGGTATCGGTGGTCGCGCCGTTGAAGAATGGCGTTATCGCCCCCGAGTGGTCATCCGGATTATTGCGCTTACCTCCCATGAGGAAGAGCAGTCCAGCAACGTACTGCATGAGGTCATGTGCCTTCCAACACCCCAGCACGCCGACCATCCACCCGAACAGGATGATGGATATTGCCATGCCAATGAAACTGACGGTCATCCTCTGTAGGTCTGCGAAAAGACATGAATCCTCATTACTGTTTTTTCTATTTGCCAGAAAACAAAAGCGTGGGCAAAAAAACTCACGGAGAGCGTGCCACTCATCCTGCCTTATGGTCTTGGTCAGGTTGATTGGCAGGTTCCTGGGCAACGCCGATGAAGAGTAGTAGTATTTTATTGGTGTGCAACGTGCAATCAATCCTGCGGGTGCAAACAACATCAACACAAAAATAAAACCCTCCATCGTCACGCAGCCATCCTTCCACCCACACTATGCATAATGCAGACGCGTACGCTGTATTGTGGATTTAGAATAATAATAAATAATAATAATAATAATAATAATGCGTGGGCCTGAAATGTATCACATATTTTTCAAGTGCAAACCTTTAAAGATTAAATCCTCCGTCTCCAAATCGAAGCCCGCACGGTGACACTTCCTCCACAGCCCGGTCACCGTGGAGTTGAAATGCCGACTGCACAGCGACTCCATGGCCGAGGCTGGAGGCGAGAGGTGCCGCCGAGCCCGCAGCCTCCCCTCGGCGCGCCACTTAGGCAGCATCCGGAGCGGGAGGTTGTTGTTGGAGATGTAGATGTAGCCCGGGTCGGTCCTCTTGTTGGAATAATTCTTGCAGCGCTCTCGGTGCCTCCTGGCGTCCGTCTCGTACCAGTTGTCGGTGCCGATGGCCACCGCGATCAGGCCCAGGGCGCAAAAGGCCAAGACGAGACCCGCCGCGGTTAAAGTCCTCATTGCAGCCATGTTCCTTCCATGCGTCTGCCGGCTTGATAAATCCACGGGACGGCCGGATGATGCTCCTGTCAGGCGGCGACCATTCAATACATTCGAATGTAAAAGTCACCGGGTCCCGTTCAAGAGATCATTCTTCTTCTTTTTACTCGTCTTATTCTTTTTTTTTTTTAGCAGGAAATGCTGATCCAAAGGATGGAGACGGTGGCTGCGTTGTTTTGATTGTCTCTTTTCGCCACACAGCTGCGTCTAGCCCTGATACTTTGTTGGTGCCTGTGACACGTATGTCCACTAGATGGCGGCAGAGTGGGGAGTGCGCTCCAAAACAGTGGACCAATCTTGCAGCACCATAATACAGCTCTGAAATATAATGTGATTCAAATCCCTCCAAGGTTGTCTTCACGGCCCATCCATCCATTTCCTACCGCTTGTCCCTTTTGGGTGGGCTGAAAACGCCACCTTGGAGGCGTCCACACTGGAGATTAGATACAATTAACGCCATCTAAAAGAAAATATAAAAATACATAAGTAAAAAAATATATAGATATTACATTAATACGTTAATTACAAAAAAACATTACATTTCAGTTCAGTTCAGTTTCACTTTATTTCAAACATTCATACGATTAATTGTTTTACTTAAAAAAACATTAATAAATCAACATGAAGAACACAATATACACTTACAATTAGTGCACCAACTCAAAAACACTCCCTCCACCATTTACACTCATTCACACAAAAGGGTTGTTTCCCTCTGTTATTAATATTCTGGTTCCTACAATATATATATATATATATATATATATATATATATATATATATATATATATATACACACAATATACATACCAAAAAGTTTTATGTTGGTTTCATCCGACCACATGAGATTCTCTCAATCCTCTGCTGTATCATGCATGTATCCATTTTGGTATAAATTCAACTCGTCGTGTTTGGAGGAAGAAGAATACTGAGTTGCAACCCAAGAACACCACACCTACTGTGAAGCATGGGGGTGGAAACATCATGCTTTGGGGCTGTTTTTTCTGCCAAGGGGACAGGACGATTGATCCGTGTTAAGGAAAGAATGAATGGGGCCATGTATCGTGAGATTTTGAGCCAAAACCTCCTTCCATCAGTGAGAGCTTTGAATGGTTGACCAAATACTTATTTTCCACCATAATTTATAAATAAATTCTTTAAAATTCGTGCATTGTGAATTCCTGGATTTTTTTTCACATTCTGTCTCTCACAGTTGAAGTGAACCTATGATGAAAATTACAGACCTCTGTCATCATTTTAAGTGGGAGAACTTGCACAATCGGTGGCTGACTAAATACTTTTTTGCCCCACTGTACATACATATATATATATATATCCATCCATCCATCCATTTTCTACCGCTTATTCCCTTTTTGGGGTCGCGGGGGGCGCTGGCGCCTATCTCAGCTACAATCGGGCGGAAGGCGGGATACACCCTGGATAAGTCGCCACCTCATCACAGGGCCAACACAGATAGACAGACAACATTCACACACTAGGGCCAATTTAGTGTTCCCAATCAACCTATCCCCAGGTGCATGTCTTTGGAGGTGGGAGGAAGCCGGAGTTCCCGGAGGGAACCCACGCATTCACGGGGAGAACATGCAAACTCCACACAGAAAGATCCCGAGCCTGGATTTGAACCCAGGACTGCAGTACCTTCGTATTGTGAGGCAGACGCACTAACCCCTCTTCCACCGTGAAGCCTATATATATATATATATATATATATATGTATATATATATATATATATATATATATATATATATATATTAGGGCTGTGAATCTTTGGGTGTCCCACGATTCGATTCAATATCAATTATTGGGGTCACGATTCGATAATATATCAATTTTTTCGATTCGATTCTCGATTCAAAAACAATATTTTTCCGATTCAAAACGATTCTGTATTCATTAAATACATAGGATTTCAGCAGGATCTACCCTAGTCTGCTGACATGCTAGCAGAGTAGTAGCTTTTTTTTTCTTAAAAGCTTTTTATAATTGTAAAGGACAATCAACTGATTGCAATAATGTAAATTTGTTTTAACTATTAAACGAACCAAAAATATGACTTACTTTATCTTTGTGAAAACATTGGACACAGTGTGTTGTCAAGCTTATGAGATGCAATGCAAGTGTAAGCCACTGTGACACTATTGTTCTTTTTTAATATTTTTATAAATGTCTAATGATAATGTCAGTGAGGGATTTTTAATCACTGCTATGCTGAAATTATAATTAATATTGATACTGTTGTTGATAATATTCATTTTTGTTTCACTACTTTTGGTTTGTTCTGTCTCTTTGGGGTTGCGGGGGGTGCTGGTGCCTATCTCAGCTACAATCGGGCGGAAGGCGGCGTACACCCTGGACAAGTCACTACCTCATTGCAGGGCCACTTCATTGCAAGGAAACAGTCCGTGAAGCACACCTAGTTGTGTGTGCTGCTGGTCCACTAATAGTACTAACTTTTAACAGTTAATTTTAGTCATTGCACAATCGGTGCAATCGACATCCATTGCTTTCCTCCTCTCTAAGGTTCTCATAGTCATCATTGTCACCGACGTCCCACTGGGTCATTATTGTCACCGATGTCCCACTGGGTGTGAGTTTTCCTTGCCCTTATGTGGGCCTACCGAGGATGTCGTGGTGGTTTGTGCAGCCCTTTGAGACACTAGTGATTTAGGGCTATATAAGTAAACATTGATTGATTGATTGATTTTCATCAATTACTAGTTTCTATGTAACTGTTTTTTTTTTTATTTTAGCTTTCTTTTTTGTTCAAGAAAAGTTTTTTTTATTTATTTATTTATTTATTCATTTATTTTTTCAAATAAAAGGACCAGGTTGTCAATGAAATTCGATTGTTTAATCCAAAACAGTGGTCCAATCTTGCAGCAAGATAATACAGCTGTGCAATATATTGTGTTCAAATCCCTCCAAGGTTGTCTTAACGCCATCTAAAACATAGTATAAAATACATGTAAAAAATATATATATAAATATTACATTAACAAGTTAATAAAAAAAACATTACATTTCAGTTCGTTCAGTTCAGGTTCACTTTATTTCCAACATGTATACAATTCCATTGTAATTCATCACATATTTCCAGTTGTTTCATTACAGCACGTCCAAAAAATGAGTGGGAAGAAGCTGATCTTATTTAATCCTACCCCTTTTCTTGCCATAGGGGATGGCATGGCGCAGTGAGAAAGTGGCCGTGCGCAACCCAAGGGTACCCGGTTCAATCCCCACCTAGTACCAACCTTGTCATGTCCCTTGTGTCCTTGAGCAATACACTTCACCCTTGCTCCTGATGTGTGCTGGTTAGCGCCTTGCATGGCAGCTTCCTCCATCAGTGTGTGAATGTGAATGTGAATGTGGAAGTAGTGTCAAAGCGCTTTGAGTACCTTGAAGGTAGAAAAGCGCTATACAAGTACAACACGTTTACCATTAACCGTAGCAATTTTATCCCATTTCCTTGTTCTCTGTAACAGAACAGTGGGTAAATAAATAATAAACAAATAATATACCATAGTAAATAAACAAATATTAAATACATAAATAATCATTATCTCAATAAAAAGTAAAATTAAATTAAAAAAACAAAATAAAAAAAGGGTTCAAGATGTTCATCATAATTCTTGTTCTGTGTACTTTGTGAACACTTGTAGTTTGAACAGTCTCTTAAACTGAATCATTTTGGTGCTTTGTTTGCTTTCTTTGGTTAATCTGTTCCATAATTTATTTCCACATACTGATATACTAAAGGTTTTAAGTGTTGTACGAGCATACACATGTTTTAAATTAGATTTTCCTCTTATTTTATATTTGTCCTCTTTTATTGAGAAGAGTTGTTGTACAATCTTGGGTAGCAGGTTATAGTTTGCTTGTACATCATTTTAGCTCTTTGCAAATGCACCAAATTGTTGAGAGAATAGTAGCATTAATAATAATAATTAAATAGAAAACAACACAATAAAATAATAAAAAACAAGAGTTTAAGATGATCAGTAAAAAGCCTGATTAAAAAGGTGTCTTTTACCCTTTGTCAAACATTTCAACGCTCTCTGCAGTCGCGGGGCTCTCTGACAAGCTGTTCCACAGTTGGGGGCCGTAGTGTCTAAATGTCTCCTCACCATGGGTCTTATGAGGTAGATCATCTCGACTTGGTCATTATTAAGTAATTGATTAACGTTGAAAAACTTATTTGGGTGTTACCATTTAGTGGTCAATTGTATAGAATATGTATTGTACTGTGCAATCTACTAATACAAGGTTCAATCAATCAATCAATCAATCAATGTCCACTGAGCCTATGGTGCTGTTACGTTATTGTGGCTCAATGTGCCTTAATTTTTTTTTATTTTAATGTACTATTATTTAGTATATATTATTGTTTTAGTTGCTCAAGAGATATTCCTGGCTCTGAATTTGCTCGTTGCTATTTTGATGTTTTTGTACATTATTTGTTGCCGTAATCATTAAACAAACAGGTTACTCATCAGTTACTCAGTACTTGAGTAGTTTTTTCCCAACATAGTTTTTACTTTTACTCAAGTAAATATTTGGGTGATTACTCCTTACTTTTACTTGAGTAATACATCTCTAAAGTAACAGTACTCTTACTTGAGTACAATTTCTGGCTACTCTACCCACCTCTGGTCTTTGTTCTGGTATTTGGTCAAGCTAAAATGCCAGTGCCAGAGGACTTCAGGATCCGCAAGGGTTGATAAGGTAAAAACAGGTCAGGTAGATTAAAAAGGCGCAAGACTATTTAGACATTTAAAAACTAAGAATAGAACTTTAAAATCGACCCTAAAGCGGACGGGAAGTCAATGCAGCAACTTTAAAACTATAACGTGCTCCCGCCTTCTGGTCTTCGTCAGCACGCGAGAGATAAGATACTTTCATATTCCTAATCAAGTATGTTTTTGGATGACTACTTGTACTTGAGTTTGTATTATTCCAAAGTAGCAGTACTCTTAGTTGAGTACAACTATTCGCCCCACCTCTGGTACTAAAGCACTATAGGGGTGGGTGTGGGTGATCGTGCAGATTTTGCTATCCATTTATTACCAAGTACATACAGGGTCAGTGTGCGGTGGTCAATATTGGAAAATGCAAAAGACAAATTCTGCAAATGCCAAAAATAGACATAACAGCATTAGAATACTGTGCAAGTTCTCGGAACAAGCCAACAGGCATGGTAAACCTAAAGATATGAGCGGTTGGTTGACTTCTGAATAGGAGGACTGAAAAAGTCTATTTTTCTTTGTCTTTGTTAAACAATTGGCTGTAATATTTTTACATTATTATTGAGCCACCAAGATAAAATAAATAATAAAAATAAAATAGCTTTTCTTTTATTATTTGTAGCAAGCAACAACACATTCTCATTTAACTCCCACTAACCACTCCCCTGCTGGTATTTGACACATACCCCAAAATATTTGTCCAGCAAATGTCCGTAATATGATTCTTTGATTTTGGACATCTTGAATCCACATGTCTTTATGAATTTGTGTCAACGCTGTGGTGGTGCAATTTCGCAGCTGTTACGCGTCAAGTGGTAATCCAGGGTTAGCTATCTACCGATTACTCAAAACTTCATTAATATTATGGAAGATGACTGCCCGATTCATTTTCAAGAACAAAAAGTACACAAAGAGACCTTATTAGTGACATTTTGATCATCTGGACGCTGTGGTTCCCTTAACTCTTATTCTACTTCCTTTGTTTGCAAAGCTTATACAATTGCAGTAAACTGCAAAGTTTGAGTTACAAATGCTTGAAACTTAATGTAATATGCTAAACAAGGTAAACCAAATGGAGAGCCAAAAACATTTGTTGTGAAAAATTAGAGAGCCAAACAAAAGCCGCCTTGTCAGTGATTCAGTTTTCATGAGTTTCAATCTCGATCTGAACACTTCCTCAACTGAAGGCATAATTCCAAACTAAAAGAGGAACAAAGCTGAATCCAAACTTCACTTTTGGTTTAAGCGTCTGAAGGCTCACAAATATATACATTCTGTTTCACGTAGGACGTTGTTGAACGTTGATATAAAAGAGGTCTTCTATTGTTTACACTAACATAAAGTAACTGGACATAAGTACATAAAAAACATGTCAGATGTGCTCCTTAGAAGTGATTACCATTAACAAGGACTTTCGGTGTAGAGGTGTATGAATTTGAGAATGGGATGTTGACAAACGTGGACATGCAAGGGTCACTCTCAGTTCCTGTTTGGCTAATCGAGTCACTCTGTGGTTGCAACTTTGTCACCGAGGCAAAAAACGTTAACATTCATGCAAAGCTTCAGCATTCTAATACTTAACGATGGAAGGGTTTGTCATACCGAACGTAAGTGTTAATTTTACATCCTTCAACTAAT
Organism: Nerophis ophidion; assembly: GCF_033978795.1. NCBI lineage: Eukaryota > Metazoa > Chordata > Actinopteri > Syngnathiformes > Syngnathidae > Nerophis > Nerophis ophidion. The sequence continues at coordinate 28,594,424 of NC_084622.1, forward strand.
TTTTGTGGTTTTCCAGGCACCTTTAAATGTTATTGTAGTGATTACATTTGTCTCCGCTACTTTAAATATTAATTGCCGTAGTTTCTTACTTTTTGGAGTCTGTTAGGAAGTAAAGCATCAGGTCACCGGTTTGTTGTATCTATCTTTTTTAAATGTCTTTTTTATACCTACACCTAGACAAACTTTATTTAATCACAAGGGAAAACACAGTAGCTCAGTTACAATTGATGGAAAGGGTAAGGATGGATAATTCAGGTACAGTATAAAGTAGACTAAAAAGGTACCATAGTAACAATATAAAATGTAACGTATATGTATATTTTTAATATAAATAGTTCAATGTTGACATTGATATTGGATTATTTCAATTTAGATTCAATGGTTTACGTTCCCTGCCAATATAACATGCATGTACAAACCCCGTTTCCATATGAGTTGGGAAATTTTGTTAGATGTAAATATAAATGGAATACAATGATTCGCAAATCTTTTACAACCCACATTCAATTGAATGCACTACAAAGACAAGGTATTTGATGTTAAAACTCATACTCTTTATTTTTTTTGCAAATAATAATTAACTTAGAATTTCATGGCTGCAACATGTGCCAAAGTAGTTGGGAAAGGACATGTTCACCACTGTTTTACATCACCTTTTCTTTTAACAAAACTCAATAACCGTTTGGGAACTGAGGAAACTAATTGTTGAAGCTTTGAAAGTGGAATTCTTTCCCATTCTTGTTATATATAGAGCTTCAGCCGTTCAACAGTCAGGGATCTCCGCTGTCGTATTTTAGGCTTCATAATGTGCCACACATTTTCGATGGGAGACAGGTCTGGAATGCAGGTGGGCCAGGAAAGTACCCGCACTCTTTTACCACGAAGTCACGCTGTTGTAACACGTGGCTTGGCATTGTCTTGCTGAAATAAACAGGGGCGTCCATGATAACGTTGCTTGGATAACAACATGTGTTGCTCCAAAACCTGTTTGTACCTTTCAGCATTAATGGTGCCTTCACAGATGTGTAAGTTACCCATGCCTTAGGCACTAATACACCCCCATACCATCACAGATGCTGGCTTATGAATTTTGCACCTAAAACTATCCGAATGGTTATTTTCCTCTTTGTTCTGGAGGACACCACGTCCTCTATTTCCAAATACAATTTTAAATGTGGACTCGTCAGACCACAGAACACTTTTCCAATTTGCATCAGTTCATCTTAGATGAGCTCGGGCCCAGAGAAGCTGGCGGCGTTTCATGGTGTTGTTGGTAAATGGGTTTGGCTTTGCATAGTAGAGCTTTAACTTGCATTTACAGATGTAGCAACCCACTGTAGTTACTGACAGTGGTTTTATGAAGTGTTCCTGAGCCCATGTGGTGATATCCTTTACACACTGATGTCGGTTTTTGATGCAGTACCGTCTGAGGGATCAAAGGTCTGTAATATCATCGCTTACGTGCAGTGATTTCTCTGGATTCTCTGAACCTTTTGATGATTTTACGGACCGTAGATGGTAGAATCCCTAAATTCCTTGCAATAGCTCATTGAGAAATGTTGTTGTAAAACTGTTCGACAATTTGCTTACAAAGTGGTGACCCTCGCCCGATCCTTGTTTGTGAATTACTTAGTATTTCATGGAAGCTGCTTTTATACCCAATCATGGTACCCAACTGTTCCCAACTAGCCTGCACACCTTTGGGATGTTCCATATAGGTGTTGGATGAGCATTTTTCAACTTTATTAGTATCTATTGCCACCTTTCCCAACTTCTTTGTCACGTGTTGCTGGCATCAAATTCTAAAATCAATGATTATTTGCCCCAAAAAAATGTTTATCAGTTTGAACATCAAATATGTTGTCTTTGTAGCATATTCAACTGAGTATGGGTTGAAAATGATTTGGAAATCATTGCATTCCATTTATATTTACATCTAACACAATTTCCCAACTCATATGGAAATGGGGTTTTTATGTGCTATAGGGATCGTCAGTTTAGCCACTTGATTCCTAATAAAAGAAGGAATCATTTTACTATTTACAAATGTAGTCATCTTTTACCCCATTTCAACTTCCCCATGCCAAATTAAAATGTTCACTTTGTAAAAGGCCTCTGAGGAAATCACCCAAAGCGAGCCGGAGAGTTGTCGACCGCCAACAGAGTTGTACCCTTACCTCACGAGTGCGGGGGATGTTTATGAAGGTAAGAGGATTAGATTTCACCATGAATAAGATCACCGCTGCACGGCTCTGAGCCTCTAAATCTGCAGACTACAGATGGAGCTACCACACTGAGCACATCCAGCCGGCAGACTTTGACCATTTTCCCGTGAGTCAGTTCACAGAGCTCCAGTCTGTGGCGCCTCCACAGCTTCTTCTTCCATATCGCTACAGTGCAGAAAGTCATCTTCACCTGGAGCAACCTCTTCCTGTGTCGCCACAAGTGAGACCATTTACGTCAGGTCCTTCATCACATACTAGGGATGTCATCGTATTGTAAATATTGCGATATTTCATTTTCAACATACTATAGCAATAGTGTGTGGCATCATATGACTAGGGTGCCCAATGTAAAAATTCAATAACACTTTTCCAGTTAATACACTTTGAATATTTACGTCATTTTTCTCGCATTTAGCTCATTTTCTTCAAAGTTAAGGCAGAAATTAAATGGTAAATCTAAATTGTAAATATACATTTAATTGTTGACTATAAATTTAAATGTTAAAATGTTAAATAGAAATACTACATGTGAATAGAAATGGTAAATCTAAATATTAAATAGAAATGTTACATCTAAATCATGTAAATCTAAATGCGGAATACAAATGTTGAATATGAATGTTGCATCTAATTCTTCATATTTTAGATTTAAATGTTGAATATAAATGTTAATATGAATGCCATCCATCCATCCATCTTCTTCCGCTTATCCGAGGTCGGGTCGTGGGGGCAACAGCCTAAGCAGGGAAATCCAGACTTCCCTCTCCCCAGCCACTTCGTCTAGCTCTTCCCGGGGGATCCCGAGGCGTTCCCAGTTAATGTGAATGTTCAATCTAAATCTTAATAATGTAAATATAAATGTTAAATCTTAATATTAAATGTACATTTAAATGTTAAATGTAAATGTTGAATCCAAATCTCATTTACATTTTAAATCTAAATGTAAATGTTGAATATAAATCTAACATTAAATTTTAAATATAGATATTCAAGCTAAATCTATATGTCAAATCAAAATCTAAATGTGTAACATCAAATATCAATTTTAAACCTAAATCTAAGGGTAAATATAAATCCATCCATCCATTTTCTTTGGGGTCACGGGGGGCGCTGGTGCCTATCTCAGCTACAATCGGGCAGAAGAGGGCATAAACCCTGGACAAGTCGCCACCTCATCGCAGGGCCAACACAGATAGATAGACAACATTCACACTCACATTCACACACTAGGGCCAATTTAGTGTTGCCAATCAACCTATCCCCAGGTGCATGTCTTTGGAAGTGGGAGGAAGCCGGAGTACCCGGAGGGAACCCACGCGGTCATGGGGAGGACATGCAAACTCCACACAGAAAGATCCCGAGCACGGTATTGAACCCAGGACTACTGAGGACCTTCGTATTGTGAGGCAGACGCACTAACCCCTCTTACACCATGAAGCCCGTAAATAAAAATATATATGTTAAATATACGGTAACTTGAAATCTAAATATTAAATGTAAATATAAATTTTAAATGTGTATCTAAATGTTACATATAAATGTTGAATCTAAGTATAAATGTTACATGTAAATCTAAATAAAAAACGTAAATATAAATGTTACATCGAAATTTAATTTTAAATATAAACTTTTAATCTAAATATAAATGCAAATCTAAACCTAATGTTAAGTGTGAAATATAAATGTAATATCTAGCAATTGGAGAGTTATTTACGTTGTTAAAAGAATCAGAATCAGCATTCACAAACAAAAAGAAAAATCTCCACTGCAGAGTACCATAACTTTGTAGAAGGTAAAACTTGAAAGCCACTAAACTGAACATGATTGTTTTCTAGTTGGTACACTAGATGTTAACATTGTCAGTTTAAGGACACTCAACAGAAAAACTATTGTTTTTTTTATTGATATGTGCGTGTCACTTAAAACACTGGATGCTACTGAACCATACCTAAAAATACCTGTTTCAAGGTTCAAATAACTTTGTCCTAGCAGCGAACATGTGTAGTAATAAATATGATTAGAACATTTGAGCATCGCGTTTGTGTTTAAATACAGTAAGCAGATTTAGCCGTTGCATTCCTGACAATTCATTTTACACGCTTGGGCATTTTTACCAATTCACCTTTATTTATTTTTTGACAATATTGCAAAAATACCAAACCATAGCTTTAATACTGCGATGATATCAAAGCGTAACTGCGGTATTGTAGATTTTGGTATTGTTACATCCCTATTACATACCGTGTTCCTTCTGTTGTTATGATGTTGTATGCAATGTTAGCCCGGCATCTGCATGCATTTAATGTGGATTATTTAAAAATGTTTTACAGTCATATGAGGGGTTTTTTCACAATGCGGTTAGTTAAAGATGTGACTCATGCAGCAGTGAGTGTTGCTGATGACCATCTATGCACTGCATCAACCACAGGACTATTTTTACCTTCAAAAGCATTTAACTTATTAAATCTTTATAAGATGAAAGATCTCATGCAACGTTGTGCTGAGCTTTTGAGTTTGACTTTACGACAAACATTAGACACACACACACACACAGAGGGTTTCATAGGGCGAAGGAGAGGCTCAAGTAAGATGTCACAATGCAGTTTAGTTACATCCTCTTTTAGCACGACTTAGCAAACATGACACTAAATACACCGTCTGACTCTGCACAATTGTTGGGCAAGTGAGTGTTTTGACCATATCATCATTTTTATGCATGTTCACCAACTCCAAACTGATGAATGTACAGTAAATACTTAATAAAGTTAAAGTTCCAACATTTACTATTTTACCCAAAAAAATCTTATAAAGAGTGTTAAACAAAATCTAGCCTGAATGCTGGAATCCGGAAAGTTTAAAAAGTGTTTTTAGTAAACACTTCGGGAAATATTTTAGCTTTGCCAGATGTACAATAATTATCGTATGTGTATGAGAATTTCACCCTTTGTAATCACTAAAAAAAAATCACTTACAACATGTAAACAAAAGCAATTAGTATGTGACCGTGGGATACTACCTTAAATAAACCTCATTCTACAACAGATTAAAGGACCTATAGTGTCCAGATGACTAAATAGATTAGATTAGATTAGATAGTACTTTATTTATTCCGTCAGGAGAGTTCCTTCAGGAAAATTACAATTTTCAGCACAATTCCATTCAAGATCAGACAAACATTACAGGGAGACAGAACAGGATCGCTGACGGCGATCCTTACAAAAAAGATGACATACAGGTAAACAAGGGGGGGAGAAAAAAAAAAAATAGAAGATTAAAATAAAATAAAAAAATAAAAAAAGTAGGTTCTCTTCATGTATTTTTTGCTATATATATATATATATATATATATATACATACACAAACACACACACACAAATACAGTAAAGTGTTATGAACAAAATAGAAAAATATTATTTTGATCAACTAAATGTATGTTGTTGTCGACCTGGTCTATGATTACTTCAAAATTGATATGGTTAACATGAGCAAAATATAAATATTAAAGAATCGCCATTTCTGCACTTCCCTGATCTTCCATCACCTTAGCCTGTTTCCTCGTGCTCTTTCAGCATTTCCTCAAGCATCTTGAGGAAAACATCAGTAGAAGAGGACGCATGATAGAACACGAATGGCTTAATTTCTTTTTCTCTCATTTCGGAGTGCCTGGTTTGCTCTTCTTTCTCCATTTTCCACAGATTCCAACTCAGTGTTTCTCCCCTCGAGGGTGCTCTTGATTTTCGGGGTCACATTTGTCTCGAGTCTTTTGAAACGTTTCCATCCAAACTCAAACACAAACTTTTATTCTTCAAAGTCAGAATCATTAGAGTGATCTCTGTAAATTACACTGCTTTTGCTAGGTCCGTTCCATTTTGCATGTATCAATTTGACTGGAGAGCTCCACACTTTCCTCATATTCCCATCATTTGGAAATGTATGCGGGTTGACCCCTTCTTTAGTTGTATAAGTTGTATTCCGACACGTGACTTTTGAACGGACTTTAACTAAGTGGTGGGACATCAAATCAACATGGTTACTATGCAGCAAAAAAAGGTCCAATTTACCTGAGTACGCAAGGGGCCTCGAACCTACCACTATAAGCAGAGACGAGCAAAAAATGCAACCTATGCAATAAAATCTATCCCTATATGTTGTCAAAAAAATATTTGTCAAGTGATTTCAAGCATTATCAGTTGGTTGCATTGTTTTGTCTACACCACTGGTTCTCAACCTTTTTTCAGTGATGTACCCCCTGTGAATTTTTTTTAAAATTCAAATACCTCCTAATCAGAGCAAAGCATTTTTGGTTGAAAAAAAAAAGAGATAAAGAAGTAAAATACAGCACTGTGTCATAAGTTTCTGATTTATGAAATTGTATAACAGTGCAAAATATTGCTCATTTGTAGTGGTCTTTCTTGAACTATTTGGAAAAAAAAGATATCAAAATAACCAAAAACTTGTTGAAAAATGTGATTCAATTATATATAAAGATTTCTACACATAGAAGTAATCATCAACTTAAAGTGCCCTCTTTGGGGATTATAATAGAGATCCATCCAGATTCATGAACTTAATTCTAAACATTTCTTCACAAAAAAGAAATCTTTAAAATCAATATTTATGGAACATGTCCACAAAAAAAATCTAGCTGTCAACACAATTTTTTTTTTCATTCATATTTTGTTGAAGTATTATTAAATAAATAAATATATTTATAAAGGCTGCGATGAGGTGGCGACTTGTCCAGGGTGTACCCCGCCTTCTGCCCGATTGTAGCTGAGATAGGCGCCAGCACCCCCCGCGACCCCGAAAGGGAATAAGCGGTAGGAAATGGATGGATGGATATTTATAAAGGATTTTTGAATTGTTTAGAATATTTTTAAAAAATCTCACGTACCCGTTGGCATACCTTCAAGTACCCCCAGGGGTACGCGTACCCCCATTTGAGAACCACTGGTCTACACGACAAAACAAGATGAAAACTTAGAAACGCATGGAGGTCTCCAACTTATTTGTGTGTGGCGTAAGGTTGCATTTTATTATTTAAATTTGTGTTTACAGCCATGTTTGTTGACTTAGTGTTTTGTTGGACATGCCATCACGAGTATGCATGTTTTCCCACGTCAATCAAAATATAACTATAGATCTTAACGCTGTGTATGTGCTGAAAGCTTAAATTATGAGGGCTGCCTTTAGTACAAAACCCAAAACCAGTAAAGTTGGCCCGTTGTACTTTAATACTGTGACGATATCATACCGTATCTGTCGTATCGTAGATTTTGATATTGTTACATCCCTATTACATACCATGTTCCTTCTGTTATTATGATGTTTTATGCTATGTTAGCCCAATATCTGCAAGCACTTGATTTGCTGCCTTTAGTACAAAACCCAAAACCAGTGAAGTTGGCACGTTGTGTATATCGCAAATAAAAACAGAATAAAACGATTTGCAAATCCTTTTCAACTTATACTCAATTGAATGCACTGCAAAGACACGATATTTATTGTTAAAACTGAGAAACTTGTATTTTTTGTTAAATAATCATTAACTTAGAATTTAATGGCAGCAACGCGTTGCAAAAAAGTTGTTAGAGGGGCATTTTTACCACTGTGTTGCGTGGCCTCTCCTTTTAACAATAAAATGTTGTTCTTAAACTGTTCAACAATTTTCTCAAGCATTTGTTCACCAAGTGGTGACCCTCGCCCCATCCTTGTTTGTGAAAGACTGAGCATTTCGTGGAAGCTGCTTGTATACCTAATCATGGCACCCACCTGTTCCCAATTAGCCTGTTCACCTGTGGGATGTTCCAAATAAGTGTTTGATGAGCATTCCTCAACTTTCTATGTCTTTTTTGCCACTCATGCCAACTTTTTTGAAACATGTTGCAGGCATCACATTCCAAATGAGCTAATATATGCAAAAAATAACTACATTTCTCGGTTCGAACTTTAAGTATCTTGTTTTTGCAGTGTATTCAATTGAATATTTGTTGAAAAAGATTTGCTAATCATTGTATTCTGTTTTTATTTACCATTTATACAACGTGCCAACTTCACTGGTTTTGGGTCTGAACTATTGAACTATTTCAGGTTTTGTTTTGCTCACATGATTTATTTTAAGACTCATCTAGTTAGTACATTACGAAACAAGCGTAGCAAAAACACATTTGAAGAACTTGAAACAAGATGAAATAGAAATAAAATCAAGATAATACTTAAATGGGGAAACCTAAAAGTGATCACTGCAAAAGTGTGCGTTCTTCAACTTTGCCTTCTTGGACTGGAGTGTGTGACACTATTCTTGTCTTCTTTTGTAAAATATTGCACTCTTTTGCCCTTCTTGATTACCTCTCCAGGAACTCAGAAGAAACTTTTATCCTTTTCACCCTTTACTGTGTACCTCTTGCTTGTCTCCGGTATAAACCATTTGCTTGCCTAACAGAATTGCTATTGTGATATCCAGTGGACACATTTAGAACAGCAGTTTCTTTTGTTTAAGTAAAAAAGCAGCTCATTTTAATACTTGGCAAACTCTCAAATCGGGCCGGATAAAAGCCCGCGGGGCCATAGGTTTGACAAACCTGCTTTAGATAATACAAACAAATCAAAAACATTGTACAAACCCTGTTTCCATATGAGTTGGGAAATTTTGTTAGATGTAAATATAAATGGAATACAATGATTTGCAAATCATTTTCAACCCAAATTCAGTTGAATATGCTACAAAGACAACATATTTGATGTTCAAACTGATGATAAATAAATGATAAATGGGTTGTACTTGTATAGCGCTTTTCTACCTTCAAGGTACTCAAAGCACTTTGACACTATTTCCACATTTACCCATTCACACACTGATGGAGGGAGCTGCCATGCAAGGCGCTAACCAGCACCCAACAGGAGCAAGGGTGAAGTGTCTTGCTCAGGACACAACAAACGTGACGAGGTTGGTACTAGGTGGGGATTGAACCAGGGACCCTCGGGTTGCGCACGGCCTCTCTCCCACTGCGCCACGCCGTCCCTGATAAACATTTTTTTTTGCAAACAGTCATTAAATTTAGAATTTGATGCCAGCAACAAGTGACAAAGAAGTTGGGAAAGGTGGCAATAAATACTGATAAAGTTGAGGAAGGCTCATCAAACACATTTCAACATCTAAGGTCCATTATATCATCAAAAGGTCCAGAGAATCTGGAGAAATCACTCCACGTAATCGGCATGGCCGGAAACCAACATTGAATGACTGTGACCTTCGACCCCTCAGATGGCACATGGGCTCAGGAACCCTTCAGAAAACCACTGTCACTAAACACAGTTTGTCGCTACATCTGTAAGTGCGAGTTAAAGCTCTACTATGCTAAGCGAAAGCCATTTATCAACAACATCCAGAAACGCCGCCGGCATCTCTGGGCCCGAGATCATCTAAGATGGACTGATGCAAAGTGGAAAAGTGTTCTGTGGTCTGACGAGTCCACATATCAAATTGTTTTTGGAAATATTTGACATCCTGTCATCCAGACCAAAGGGGAAGCAAACCATCCAGACTGTTATCGACGCGAAGTTCAAAAGCCAGCATCTGTGATGGTATGGGGGTGCATTAGTGCCCAAGGCATGGGTAACTTACACATCTGTAAAGGCACCATTAATGCTGAAAGGTACATACAGGTTTTGGAACAACACATGCTGCCATCTAAGCACCATCTTTTTCATGGACGCCCCTGCTTATTTCAGCAAGACAATACCAAGCCACATTCAGCACGTGTTACAACAGCGTGGCTTCGTAAAAAAAGAGTGAGGGTACTTTCTTGGCCCGCCTGCAGTCCAGACCGGTCCCCCATCGAAAATGTGTGGCACATTATGAAGCGTAAAATACGACAGCGGAGACCCCGGACTGTTAAACGACTGAAGCTCTACATAAAACAAGAATGGGAAAGAATACACTTTCAAAGCTTAACAATTAGTTTCCTCAGTTCTCAAACGTTTATTGAGTCTTGTTAAAAGAAAAGGTGATGTAACACAGTAGTGAACATGTCCTTTCCCAAGTACTTTGGCACGGGTTGCAGCCATGAAATTCTAAGTAAATTATTATTTGCAAAAAAAAAATTTAGTTAATGAGTTTGAATATTGTAGTGCATTCAATTGAATATGGATTGAAAAGGATTTGCAAATCATTGTATTCCGTTTATTTTTACATCTAACACAATTCCCCAACTCATATGGAAATGGGGTTTGTAGATAAATACATAAATACTGGAGTAAAACAATTAAAGGACTCGTCCAATTTACAAGTTAATGTTTGTAAACCATGCAATGCTTTAAATAGTACAGTTGCCTAATACACACACACACACACACACACACACACACACACACACACACACACTCACACACAAATATTCTCCGGAAAAAGCCAAAACCTCACTTTTAATTTGATTAGATATTTAACTCTGAGATTTGTGAGCAAGAATGCTGCAGATTCAGAATAACTAACCATGTCCTTAAAAAAATTGGAATTTCCAAAAAATGGTGCACACTTTGCATAAAGAGATTATCCAGGTCTCTTACAGTACATCTTTATGCAAACTCATAACATGTCTACATTTTACCTTGAAGATCACAAATTACACCCCAGCACTGTACTATCAGTACCAGACGTCTGCCTCGCCCGCCCACGACTACTCTGAGGAGGAACAAAGAGGTTTCAGCCCCCCACTTGAAGTATCAGAAGGAGAGGATGTGTCGGAATACCACGGCCTCTCCTCCATGAAGAAAGAAACAAGTGAGTATAATTGTATTTAAAATTTCTGCACAAAGCATAACTTCTATTATGGTAACTGTATCAAGAGTATCTCCAAAGGTAATTACATTTCAGCAACCATTTTATTTTTACACTATATATCTCAAAAGGGCACGTGATTTTGCAATGCATCATGGGTGCCGGGTAGCCATTTTTGCTGTACTGTACCCATGGTAATGTGAAAGAGAGCAGCAAATTGCATTAAAATGGATCGTACAAAATAAAATAAAAATAGAAGGGACTACACCGAGACTAACCGTACCCTATTTTAAAGCCTTCCTACCTCGAAAAAATACATTTGGTGGAATGTCCTTATAAGCCATACTTGCCAACCCTCCCGATTTTCCCGGGAGGCTCCCAAATTTCAGTGCCCCTCCCGAAAATCTCCCGGGGCAACCATTCTCCTGAATTTTTCCCGATTTCCATCCGGACAACAATATTGGGGACATGCCTTAAAGGCACTGCCTTTAGCATCCTCTCTCACCTGAAAAGGAGACTTTTATATAGGTCTACGTTATCCATAGGTTTATCTATAACACATAAAGTAGGCAGGCACGAAGCTATTTCTCAGTGTGTGTTTATTCCAGCTGGCACGTTAATACACTGACACACAACATTCGGATTGCCATCATGCATTACCTCAAAACTATGGCAAGTAGTAATGTCCAAAAACATACCAGAGACGAAGCAGAAGAACGAATAAGAGACATGGCGACGACGAGTAAGAAGAAGTAGTACGCTTGCAAGTTCCAAAATGATTGGAAAAAATAATTTCAGTTCATCCAGGACAGCTCGCAGGGGAAGGGGTGTACTGCCTGCATATTTTGTAGATCAGACTTCTCCATTGAACACGGTGGACCAACGGAGACTCAAACATTTGTTCACAAAGTGGTGACTAGGGCTGCGAATCTTAGGGTGTCCCACGATGTGATTCAATATCGATTCTTTGGGGTCACGATTCGATTCAAAATCGTTTTTTTTTTTCAATTCAACATGAATCTTGATTCAAAAACGATTTTTACCGATTTGAAAGGATTCTCTATTCATTCAATACATAGGATTTCAGCAGGATCTACCCCAGTCTGCTGACATGCAAGCAGAGTAGTAGATTTTTGTGAAAAGCTTTTATAATTGTACAGGACAATGTTTTATCAACTGATTGCAAAAATGTAAATTTATTTTAACTATAAAACAAACCTAAAATATGACTTATTTTATATTTGTTAAAATATTGGACACAGTGTGTTGTCAAGCTTTAGAGATGTGATGCAAGTGTAAGCCACTGTGACACTATTGTTCTTTTTTTTATTTTTATAAATGTCTAATGATAATGTCAATGAGGGATTTTTAATCACTGCTATGTGAAATCATAACTAATATCGATACTGTTGTTGATAATATTCATTTTTGTTTCACTACTTTTGGTTTGTTCTGTGTCGTGTTTGTGTCTCCTCTCAAGTGCTCTGTTTATTGCAGTTCTGAGTGTTGCTGGGTCAGGTTTGGTTTTGGAATTGGATTGCATTGTTATGGTATTGTTGTGTATTGTTTTGTTGGATTGATTGAAAAAAAAAAAATTAAAAAACATTTTTGAAAAAAAATAGATTTTTTTAAAAATGAGAATCGATTCTGAATCGCACAACGTGAGAATCGCGATTCCCATTCGAATCGATTTGTTCCCACACCCCTAATGGTGACCCTTGCCCCATCCTCATGTGGGAAACACTGAGCATTTCGTGGAAGCTGCTTTTATACCCAATCATGGCACCCACTTGTTCCCAAATAACCTGTTCACCTTTGGATGTTTCAATAAGAGAAACTTTGAGAAGGCCATGCTAAAACCTTAATTCTAGCCTGATTTAGCTATTCCTTTACCATTTTTGACGTTTGTTCGGGGTCATTGTCCTGTTGGACCACCCAACTGTGCCCAAGACCCAATCTCCGGGCTGATGATTTTAGGTTGTCCTGAAGAATTTGGAGATATTCCTCCTTTTTCATTGTCTCATTTAAAGCACCAGTTCCATTGGCAGCAAAACAGGCCCAGAGCATAATACTACCACAACCATGCTTGACGGTGGGATGGTGTTCCTGGGATTAAAGGCCTCACCTTTTCTCCTCCAAACATATTGCTGAGTACTGTGGCCAAACAGCTAAATTTTTGTTTCATCCGACCACATAACTTATGTTTGTCCATGTGACGTCAGATGAAAGAAATGAAATGTCGATATACTTTAGAGTAGGGGTCTCCAAACTTTTTCCATCAAGGGCCGCATTAAGAAAAGCCAAGTATGCAGGAACCATTTTGCAAAAACGAAATTAAAATAAATTCAAAACTTTAAAAACAGACATTACATACATTTAAAGACAAAGCGTAGTGTGAGCTTTGTGTTACAGATGACAAAGTGTACTAATATTAGTTATTGCAAAGGTGTCCAAATTGTGCGGCCGGGGAGCCATTTGCAGTCCGCAGCTCGGGTTTTGTGGGCCAGCAACATATTTGTAGGAAAAAATATGACAATAAAAATAAAAATAAAAAGAGCAAAAAGACAATGTAACGAGTAAAAGCTAAAATGTTGATACTAATAACTAATAATATTACAATGTGTTACTTGTAACACAAAACTGTCACTAACTCTTGATTTATAACGTCTGTTTGTAGCATTTTTTTATTTTTACAATATAAAAATCTATGAAAATGGCCCTTGCATAATTTGACTTTTCAAAGTTTCGACACCTTTAGTTTTTAATATCAACTTTCAGCTTTTTATCTCATTATATTATGTCTTTTTGCTCTTTACTTTTACATTTTTACCATTTCTTTGTTTCAACAATATGTACCCTGCCTTCCCCCTGAGTGCAGCTGGGATAGGCTCCAGCCCCCTACCACCTCCCCTGACCCCCACCAAAACAAAACTTGATCTGGGGGCCGTACATGGCCCCCAGTCCGAAATTTGGACATCCGTCCTTTAGAGTAGCCATTGTGCAGCTAGCAGTATAGTTTACTATCCACTGAAAATGATGGCAATCCATGCTCAAGAGGATTAAATGATTGCATCCACACTAAATATTTAAATACATGTTTTGACTTTGTTCATCTGTTAATTATCAAATCGATAGCGCTATACAAGCTGTACACTGACCACTCAAAATTATATCTGTTTTTAATGTCTGTTGAAAAGTGAGCTGTGATAGAAAGTTTCTAAATTTTTGTTATGATACAGTATATGTGTTTTCCAATCCAGGCAGCAAGAAAAAAATCCGCTTGTACCAGTTCATCTTGGATTTGCTGAGAAGGGGCGACATGACTGATTCTATCTGGTGGGTGGACCAGGAAAAGGGCATCTTCCAGTTCTCCACGAAACACAAAGAAGCTCTGGCGAGTCACTGGGGATTCCAGAAAGGAAACCGCAAAAAAATGACCTACCAAAAAATGGCTCGTGCACTGAGGAACTATGGTAAAACAGGCGAGATTCAAAAAGTGAAAAAGAAGCTGACCTACCAGTTTAGTGAGGAAGTTCTAAGGAACTTTTATTCTCATCAGTATACTCACTGAAGAGGCTTTTTTAGTTTCTTTTTTTCTTTTTTTTTTTACAAATGCATTACACTATCAATATTTTGCCTTAACTTGTTCAATGTTATTATCTTTTAAAACCTACTAAGCTATGTACTTTCTGTTGTCATTTTCAACTCAATAAAGTTTATTTAAGTGTACAAAGCATTTTTTTATTTTCCATAAACACCTTACTATGTACTGTATAGCAGGGGTCCCCAAACTTTTTGACTCAGGGGACTGCATTGGGTTAAATAAAAGTTAGTCGTAGGCTGGGCTGTGTGTATATATATATATATATATACACTATATATATATATATATATATATATATATATATATATATATATATATATATATATATATATATATATATATATATATATATATATGTATATATATATATATATATGTATATACATATATATGTGTATATATATATATATATATATATATATATATATATATATATATATATACAAACCCCTTTTCCATATGAGTTGGGAAATTGTGTTGGATGTAAATATAAACGGAATACAATGATTTCCAAATCCTTTTCAACCCATATTCAGTTGAATGCACTACAAAGACAAGATATTTGCTGTTCAAACTCATAATCTTTTTTTTTGCAAATAATAATTAAACTTAGCATTTCATGGCTGCAACATGTGCCAAAGTAGTTGGGAAAGGGCATGTTCACCACTGTGTTACATCACCTTTTCTTTTAACAACACTCAATAAACGTTTTGGAAATGACGAAACTAATTGTCTTTCTCATTTTTGTTTTATGTAGAGCTTTAGTCGTTCAACAGTCCGGGGTCTACGCTGTCGTATTTTACGCTTCATAATGTGCCACACATTTTCCATGGGAGACAGGTCTGGACTGCAGGCGGGCCAGGAAAGTACCCGCACTCTTTTACTACGAAACCACGCTGCTGTAACACGTGGCTTGGCATTGTCTTGCTGATATAAACAGGGGCGTCCATGATAACATTGCTTGGATGACAACATATGTTGCTCCAAAACCTGTATGGACCATTCAGCATTAATGGTGCCTTCACAGATGTGTAAGTTACCCATGCCTTGGGCACTAATATCAATCAATCATCAATCAATGTTTATTTATATAGCCCCAAATCACAAATGTCTCAAAGGACTGCACAAATCATTACGACTACAACATCCTCGGAAGAACCCACAAAAGGGCAAGGAAAACTCACATCCAGTGGGCAGGGAGAATTCACATCCAGTAGGACGCCAGTGACAATGCTGACTATGAGAAACCTTGGAGAGGACCTCAGATGTGGGCAACTCCCCCCCCTCTAGGGGACCGAAAGCAATGGATGTCGAGCGGGTCTAACAGGATACTGTGAAAGTTCAATCCATAGTGGCTCCAACACAGCCGCGAGAGTTCAGTTCAAGCGGATCCAAGACAGCAGCGAGAGTCCCGTCCACAGGAAACCATCTCAAGCGGAGGCGGATCAGCAGCGTAGAGATGTCCCCAACCGATACAGGCGAGCGGTCCATCCTGGGTCCCGACGAGCGGTCCATCCTGGGTCTCGACTCTGGACAGCCAGTACTTCATCCATGGTCATCGGACCGGACCCCCTCCACAAGGGAGGGGGGGTCATAGGAGGAAGAAAAGAAGCGGCAGATCAACTGGTCTAATAAGGAGGTCTATTTAAAGGCTAGAGTATACAGATGAGTTTTAAGGTGAGACTTAAATGCTTCTACTGAGGTAGCATCTCGAACTGTTACCGGGAGGGCATTCCAGAGTACTAGAGCCCGAACGGAAAACGCTCTACAGCCCGCAGACTATTTTTGGGCTCTAGAAATCACTAATAAGCCGGAGTCTTTTGACGCAGATTTCTTGCCGGGAAATACGGTACAATACAATCAGCAAGATAGGCTGGAGCTAGACCGTGTAGTATTTTATACGTAAGTAGTAAAACCTTAAAGTCACATCTTAAGTGCACAGGAAGCCAGTGCAGGTGAGCCAGTACAGGCGTAATGTGATCAAACTTTCTTGTTCTTGTCAAAAGTCTAGCAGCCGCATTTTGTACCAACTGTAATCTTTTAATGCTAGACATGGGGAGACCCGAAAATAATATGTTACAGTAATCGAGACGAGACGTAACAAACGCATGGATAATGATCTCGGCGTCTTTAGTGGACAAAATGGAGCGAATTTTAGCGATATTACGGAGATGAAAGAAGGCCGTTTTAGTAATGCTTTTAATGTGTGACTCAAAGGAGAGAGTTGGGTCGAAGATAATACCCAGATTTTTTACAGAGTCACCTTGTTTTATTATTTGGTTGTCAAATGTTAAAGTTGTATTATTAAATAGAGGTCGGTGTCTAGCAGGACCGATAATCAGCATTTCCGTTTTTTTGGCATTAAGTTGCAAAAAGTTAGCGGACATCCATTGTTTAATTTCATTAAGACACGCTTCCAACTGACTACAGTCCGGCGTGTTGGTCAGCTTTAGGGGCATGTAGAGTTGGGTGTCATCAGCATAACAGTGAAAGCTAATACCGTATTTGCGTATGACGTCACCCAGCGGCAGCATGTAGATGCTGAAGAGTACAGGGCCAAGGACCGAACCCTGGGGAACTCCACACGTTACCTTAACATAGTCCGAGGTCACACTGTTATGGGAGACGCACTGCATCCTATCAGTAAGATAAGAGTTAAACCATGACAGGGCTGAGTCTGACAAACCAATTCGTGTTTTGATACGCTCTAATAAAATATTATGATCGACGGTATCGAAAGCAGCGCTAAGATCGAGGAGCAGCAACATAGATGACGCATCAGAGTCCATCGTTAGCAATAGATCATTAGTCAATTTTGCGAGGGCTGTCTCAGTCGAGTGATTTGCCCTGAAACCGGATTGAAAGGTTTCACATAGATTGTTAAACGCTAAGTGTTCATTTAGCTGCTCTGCAACAATTTTTTCGAGGATTTTCGAAATAAAGGGAAGGTGAGACACCGGTCGGTAGTTTACCATGAGGTCAGGATCGAGGTTAGGTGTTTTAAGAAGAGGATGAATAACCGCTTTTTTGAATGCTAGGGGAACAGTGCCCGAGGAAAGTGATAAGTTTATAATATTTAGCACTGATAATACACCCCCATACCATCACAGATGCTGGCTTTTGAACTTTGCGCCTATAACAATCCGGATGGTTATTTTCCTCTTTGTTCCGGAGGACACCATGTCCACAGTTTCCAAATATAATTTTAAATGTGGACTCGTCAGACCACAGAAACTTTTCCACTTTGCATCAGTCCATCTTAGATGAGCTCGGGCCCAGCGAAGCCAGTGGCGTTCCACGGTGTTGTTGATAATTGGGTTTTGCTTCGCATAGCAGAGTTTTAACTTGGATTTGCAGATTTAGCAACCAACTGTAGTTACTGATAGTGGTTTCATGAAGTGTTCCTGAGCCCAAGTGGTGATATCCTTTACACACGGATGTCGGTTTTTGATGCAGTACCGCCTGAGGGATCAAAAGTCCATAATATCATCGCTTACGTGCAGTGATTTCTCCAGATTCTCTGAACCTTTTGATGATTGTACGGACCGTAGATGGTAAAATCCCTAAATTCCTTGCAATAGCTCGTTGAGAAATGTTGTTCTAAAATGACAATTTGCTTACAAAGTGGTGACCCTCGCCTCATCCTTGTTTGTGAATTACTTAGCATTTCATGGAAGCTGATTTTATACCCAATCATGGCACCCAACTGTTTCCAATTAGCCTGCACACCTGTGGGATGTTCCATATAAGAGTTTGATGAGCATTCCTCAACTTTATCAGTATTTATTGCCACTTTTCTCAACTTCTTTTTCACGTACTGCTGGAATCAAATTCTAAAGTTAATGATTATTTGCTGAAGAAAAAAATGTTTATCAGTTTGAACATCAAATATGTTGTATTTGTAGCATATTCAGATGAATATGGGTTGAAAATGATTTGCAAATCATTGTATTCCGTTTATATTTACATCTAACACAATTTCCCAACTCATATGGAAACGGGGTTTGTACAAAATCAACCCCAGTTGCAGCATTACAAGTAGAATTAAATGAAAAACACTTGGACATGAGGAGAGATCAACTCCAAGCAGTTTATTAGGCAAACTTAAAAGGGTCCAAGCAAGGACATCCAACTTGTCAAGTGCTACTGAACTGACAAGAAAAGAAAAAAGAAAAAAATGAATAGTTTTGGGTAGATAATAGGAGACATATGTAACAAAGCACAAAATGACAATATAAAAGTTAGCCCTACAGTACCAATTCCTGCAATACCACCGTGGATGTATGACAACCCAAAGGTAAACATGCAATTACTAAAGAATAGAAATTTAAATAGTTACCAGATAGAACAATGGATTGAGGAAATGTTTTTGACAACATCATGATAAACACAGATGCATCAAAAACTATAAATAGTAAGGTAGGAGCTGCTGCAGTTATCCCACAAGGAAACAGTGATCAGTGATAAACTATCTGTTTTTACGGGGGAATTGGTAGCAATTTATATGGCAGTTAACTGGATAGAGGAAAATAAAGCAAGGAAAGTAGTTTGTGCTCGGACTCCAGCAATGCATTGATTAGCATAAAAAACATAGCATCAGACGCAAGACAAGATATAGTTTATGAGATAGTTCAGGCCATCTACAGGATAAATAAAGCGGGAGGTGTGGTAACATTTCTTTGGGTTCTTGCTCATGCAGGAGTTGTGGGAAATGAATTAACTGATAGATACGTGAAACAAGCAACCACTAAAACAGAAGTAAAAATGGAGATTAAGCTCAGTAAAGAAGAAGTGAAGAACATAATTAAGATAGAACACAATAAAAAGTGGCAGGATAATTGGAATAAGGAAACAAAAGGTAGAGAGTATTACAAAGTCCAAAGGAGAGTATGTGTAATGAAAGGAGGGGTAGAAATAGGAAGGAAGAAGACATTATTACTAGAATGAGATTAGGACATCCATCCATTTTCTACCGCTTATTCCATTTCGGGGTCGCTGGCGCCTATCTCAGCTACAATCGGGCGGAAGGCAGGGTACACCCTGGACAAGTCGCCACCTCATCGCAGGGCCAACACAGATAGACAGACAACATTCACACTCACATTCACACACTAGGGCCAATTTAATGTTGCCAATCAACCTATCCCCAGGTGCATGTCTTTGGAAGTGGGAGGAAGCCGGAGTACCCGGAGGGAACCCACGCATTCACGGGGAGAACATGCAAACTCCACACAGAAAGATCCCGAGCCTGGATTTGAACCCAGGACTGCAGGAACTTCGTATTGTGAGGCAGACGCACTAACCCCTCTGCCACCGTGAAGCCCGAGATTAGGACGTACATATCTAAATAGTTCACTAAAATTAAGAGGGAAACATACTACAGGGCTGTATGATTTTTGCCATCAGATAAAAAATGTTGACCATGTTTTAATACAATGTAGGAAATACAATAGAGAAAGAGAAAAATACTGGAAAGTAAGTTAGCAAAATAAAATATTAGGTTAGTGGAAGATATATTAAGATTGCATTCAGGACATATAGGATATAAAGCAATATAAACATATTTAAAAAACACTGGGTTAAATAAAAGAATATAGAGTAGGGCCGTGGTTCTCAAATGGGGGTACGTGTACCCCTGGTGGTACTTGAAGGTATGCCAAGGGGTACTTGAGATTTTTCAAAAATATTCTAAAAATATTCTAAAAATAGCAACAATTCAAAAATCCTTTATAAATATATTCATTAAATAATACTTCAACAAAATATGAATGTAAGTTCATAAACTGTGAAAACAAATGCAACAATGCAATATTCAGTGTTGACAGCTAGATTGTTTGTGGACATGTTCCATAAACATTGATGTTAAAGATTTCTTTTTTTGTGAAGAAATGTTAGGAATTAAGTTCATGAATCCAGATGGATCTCTATTAAAATCCCCAAAAAGGGCACTTTAAGTTGATGATTACTTCTATGTGTAGAAATCTTTATTGACAGTATAATTGAATCACTAGTTATTTTTATATCTTTTTTTCCAAATAGTTCAACAAAGACCACTACAAATGAACAATATTTTGCACTGTTATAAAATTTAATGAATCAGAAACTGATGACATAGTGCTGTATTTTACTTCTTTATGTCTTTTTTTCAACCAAAAATGCTTTGCTCTGATTAGGGGGTACTTGAATTAAAAACATTTTCATAGGGGATGCATCACTGAAAAAAGGTTGAGAACTACTGCCATGGTGGGTCTAACATTAGAGTGAGAGTCTAGTCCAGTGGTTCTCAAATGGGGGTACGCGTACCCCTGGGGGTACTTGAACGTATGCCAAGGGGTACAGGAGATTTTTTTTTTTTAATTCTAAGAATAGCAACAATTCAAAAGTCCTTTATAAATACAATTATTGAATTATACTTCAACAAAATATGAATGTGAGTTCATAAACTGTGAAAAGAAATACAACAATGCAATAGTCAGTGTTGACAGCTAGATTTTTTTTGGACATGTTCCATAAATATTGATGTTAAAGATTTATTTTTTTGTGAAGAAATGTTTAGAATTAAGGTCATGAATCCAGATGGATCTCTGTTACAATCCCCAAAGAGGGCACTTTAAGTTGATGATTTCTTCTATGTGTAGAAATCTTATTTATAATTGAATCACTTGTTTATTTTTCAACAAGTTTATATTTATTTTTATATATTTTTTTCCAAATAGTTCAAGAAAGACCACTACAAATGAGCAATATTTTGCACTGTTATACAATTTAACGGCCTACTGAAATGAGATTTTGTCATTTAAACGGGGATAGCAGGTCCATTCTATCTGTCATACTTGATCAATTTGCGATATTGCCATATTTTTGCTGAGAGGATTTAGTAAAGAACATTGACGATAAAGTTTGCAAACCTTTGGTCGCTAATAAAAAAGCTTTGCCTGTACCGGAAGTAGCAGACGATGTGCGCATGACGTCACAGCTGCAATCCACCGCTTTCCACCAACAACATTCTTTTTATAGTCTCCATTATTAATTGAACAAATTGCAAAAGATTCAGCAACACAGATGTCCAAAATACTGTATAATTATGTGATGAAAAAAGACGACTTTTAGCCAAAGTGGTGCTGGGCTAAAAATGTCCGTTCAACCAATAACGTCACGCGCACGCGTCATCATTCCGCGAGGTTTTCAACAAGAAACTCCGCGGGAAATTTAAAATTGTAATTTAGTTAACTAAAAAGGCCGTCTTGGAATGTGTTGCAATGTAAATTTGTCATTGTTTATTTATAAACTATCAGATTGCGTGGTCGGTAGTAGTGGGTTTCAGTAGGCATTTAATAAATCAGAAACTGATGACATAGTGCTGTATTTTACTTCTTTATCTCTTTTTTTTTCAACCAAAAATGCTTTGCTCTGATTAGGGGGTACTTGAATTAAAAAAAATGTTCACAGGGGGTACATCACTGAAAAAAGGTTGAGAACCACTAGAGTAGGGATTCACCTCGGTCCACACTCCATTACAGTAAGTGGCGGTAATGCACACTAGAAGGTTGCTTGCCAACCGCCATTAAAGAAAAGAAAAAGTAGCCCGGAAGTTTTACTTCTGACGTCACCATACTCAGCCAATCAGAGCCCTGACGTCCTGCTGCTGCGAATTTCAAACGATAGCTTGAGTCGACAGAAGTAGTCCTTCGACGAACGCCGAACTAGAGGCGAGGCAACCAGACCAACGTGTGTTTTTAGCGGAATTCTCACTTTCCCTTTGGGAATATTTTTTTTTTAATACTCAACATGAGAATGAGGTTGGTGTTTTATCTTTAGTAAAGTGTAACCATGTTGGTATAACAGCAGCGCGGATACATTCAGTTGGCTAGCTAGCTAACTGAATAGGGTGGCTAACTTGTTTATATGTGGTCTGGAGTCTGACTACTACTGGGCTTTTGTGGAAGTGGACACCGTCAGAGCTTTCTCGGTCGTGTTTATCGTGTTTAAAATACATTCCTCTGTTACCTTTTCTGGCAAAGGGCGTGTAATGCTAGCTAGTTCTTGCAAGTACGCTAATGGTTAGAAATCTGCCGCGCCAGTTAAAGACGATTTAATTACAAGCATCGCAGGGGGATTGTAGGAGAACATGGAACCTGTTGAATACTGTTCTCAACAAGTGATATAAAGCCACTGTTGTTCCGGATACAGGGTCAAATAGGGCTGATCTTGCCAATAGTTTTAATAATTGTTTTGCTTCTATTGGGGAAAACCTATCTAATACAAGTCAACCGCCAGGGTATTCCTTTAAAGAATTGTTATCAGGCAGCTACCTTAGCTCCTTTTTCATGCAGCCAACTGACATCAATGAGCTTTATACGATCATTATGGCCCTAAAGTCATCACATACAGCTGGAGTGGACGGGATATGTAGCAAAATCTTGAAAGCCATAGCAAATGTGAGCACAAATCCTCTTTGTCACTGTTAAAACCTGTCACTTAGTGCTGGCATTGTACCCAAAGTGGCAAAAGTAATTCCATTTTTTAAATCAGGTGATAAAAATAATATGAACAATTATAGGCCAATTTCAATTTTACCAACATTTTCAAAAATATTTGAGGAAGTGTTCTATAACCGACTGAATGGCTTTTTAGAAAAACTAGATATCCTTGTCCTCTCCCAATATGGTTTTTGTAAAAAAAAGCACCACCTGTATGGCTATACTCGATCTTTTGGAAAAGGTAAATGACTGTATTGAAGAAGGAAAATGCATTTTTGGCATTTTTTGGGGATCTGTCCAAGGCCTTTGACACTAGACTTTTGAGATCTTATTGTACAAGCTATATCACTATGGTGTCAGAGGGGTACCTCTTGATTGGTTCCGTTCTTACCTATACGGAAGGCAACAATGTGTATGCGTCAATGATCACAATTCACCCTGTATGACCATAAATTATGGGGTTCCCCAGGGATCCATCCATCTTGGGGCCCCCTCCTTTTTGTCTTATACATAAATGATTTCGTAAACTCCTCCGAAACTTTTCATGAAATAATTTTTGCTGATGGTACAAATTTGTTTACCTCACACAGGAGCCTACAGGATCTACAAGTAACTGTCAATTCATAGCTTGTGAAAGTGGATTCCTGGTTCAAATGCAATAAGCTCTCACTTAATGTAAATAAAACAAATGTATCCCATTTAATTCTAATAAAAACCGGACAAATACTGAGCACTGCCATATCAACATCAATGGGCAGGAAATACAGAGAGTGTACTCCGCAAAATTCCTGGTGGTTATCATTGACGAATACCTCAATTTCAAATGTCACATTAGCCATCTGTTAAACAAACTATCCAAATATGTTGGCCTGTTCTTTCACCTTCGGCATTATCTTTCTCTTTATGCTCTACTTACCCTATGTAAAACTGTCTTTGAACCACATCTAAACGACTGTAATATCATCTGGTGTAGCACCTTCCCTACGTACCTTCACAAATTAGAATCCATGCAAAAGAAAATCATACAGGCCCTGTCATGGTCCAAGTTTAATGCCCCCACTCGACATCTATTCCATAAATATCATCTCTTAAGACTGACAGAGATCAATATTTATCAACATGCTTGCTTACCAAAGACTATAAAAATGGGACCCATTACCTCCCTGCTTGGCACTCAGCATCAAGGGGTTGGAATTGGGGGTTAAATCACCATAAATGATTCCCGGGTGCGGCACCGCTGCTGCCCACTGCTCCCCTCACTTCCCAGGGGGTGATCAAGGGAATGAGTCAAATGCAGAGGACAAATTTCACTACACCTAATGTGTGTGACAATCATTGGTACTTTTAACTTTAACCTATCAAGTCATTTACAGGCTGAATCTTAGGCTCTGTAGCTTGGTCCCTATCTACCATCCACAGCATGCCCACAACACTCGTAACTTAGATCTGACATTAGGCAAACATGGTTTACTAGCGTGCACCGCTCGAAGTGTTGTATGCAGGGGACCAAACATTTGGAACCAGCTTAATGAGAACCTCAAGATGCTGTATCCATTCTCCAACTTCAAAAAGAAACCGGCAACTTATCTATTAACCACCTATCTTTAATGCCTCATGTGGGGTAGACTACTGTTGGGTTTTGCATGGTTGAATGAATGTATGTGTATGCTTGCTTTAGTACTGTTATCTTGTGTTTATTATATAGAGTTGTTGTTTTTGTTGTTGTGCTTGCTACCATGTTTCATATTTCATCATTCCACATATATACTGTCCTCTGGACCCCCTGTCAAAAGCTTTTTCTAGCTTATTTGGGGGACATTTTTACGTACCAACATCTTTAATTGATGATATTTACTACTATTGAAATTGTTATATAGTATTGTGAATAAACTTGAATAATGCAGGGGTGTCGAATTCATTTTAGATCGGGGGCCACAAGGAGAAAAATCTACTCCCGAGTGGGCCGGACGGGTAGAATCACAGCACCATAACTTAAAAATAAAGACAATTTCAAATACTTTTCTTTAAAAAAAAAGTAGAAGCATCACATTCTGAAAATGTACAAATCGTAATGTTGTTGGGTTTTCATTGCACTTACATGTTCCGATTAAAAATGTACTCGTTGTTATTCATATTTTCTGAATATATTATTTGATAGTGTTCATCAGTCAACTCATTGACTCAAGATAAAACATTATATCAAATTACAGGATGTTATTTATGTAGTTTGATCATTTTCCTTGACTCATGTACTAACGTAATGTGCTTTATTTTGTACATATGTTGCATCATCTACAACAGGGGTCTCAGACACACGGGCCAATTTTGGCCCCCATCTTATTCCATCCATCCATTTTCTATCGCTTATTCCCCTTTGGGATCGCGGGGGGCGCTGTTGCCTATCTCAGCTACAATCGGGCGGAAGGCGGTGTACACCCTGGACAAGTCGCCACCTCATCGCAGGGAGCCTTCATCTTATTATGAAAATTTAATGTTAGTGCGGCCCGTGACTCTTGTATGAATGGCTCTTTCAACGTTCCGGGTTGCCTACCCTTGTGTTCGTGGAAAAGCCGCAAATGAGTGAAAGCGACAGAGACGTTGCCATGGAGACGAGGGTTTTCTTACGTGCCTGGCTGCAGTCACACTGTGACATCTGTCTGTCCGTCAGTAATAACAGTCCCTGATAACCTAGACAAATTGGGAGTGGGAGAGTGGCCGTGCGCAACCCGAGGGTCCCTGGTTCAATCCCCACCTAGTACCAACCTCGTCATGTCCGTTGTGTCCTGAGCAAGACACTTCACCCTTGCTCCTGATGGGTGCTGTTTAGTGCCTTGCATGGCAGCTCCCTCCATCAGTGTGGGAATGGGTAAATGTGGAAGTAGTGTCAAAGTGCTTTGAGTACCTTGAAGGTAGAAAAGCGCTAAACAAGTACAACCCATTTATTTGTTTTTTTATTGTTTAATTTGCTTTGCCTCACACGAACACTACATATATTTCTATATGACGCCGGATAACACTCCAGGAGCCGTCACTTTTTTGCGTTCGCTATCCCGGTACTTTCCCGGCTGTTATCCGCTGACCACCGTGTGGCTGTAGGAAGGAAAAGCGGAACTACATATTGTGGAAATAACATTATTCTCCGTGCGTCAGCTAAATACAAATATATTCCACAACCTCAAACGTGTCTTTTTCAAAGCCTGCGGTGAAGTGAAAGGTTCGTTATGAGGAAAGAGTATGCAACATTTTTTGGAGGAAATATTTTAATGCTCAGGAGTATGCAACATTTTTTTTGAGAAATATTTTCTCACGGCCCAGCCTCACCCAGACTGCATCCATTATCCCCCAGGTGAAGTGAGTTTGAGACCCCTGATCGACAAAGATACAAAAATTGCTATTGCGACATCCAGTGGACACATTTAGAATAGCCATTTCTTTCATTCAAAACATTTCAGGTAAATTTTTATACTTAGCAAACTCATCTCGCGGGCTGGATAAAACCTGTTGGAGGGCCTGAACCAGCCCTCTGGCCGTACATTGATCTAATGCTTTTGGTTGTAGGTGCGTGTGTGTGTTTTTTAAATATTTAGTGATTTACATGAAACCAGTATTGTCATTTCATGTCTTAAAAGAAATTGCAGTTATAGGAGTATGATTTTCATGTTATGAATTATTAAAACCGGGGAAAATGCACTCATTTCTGGTCAACTTCTCAATACTAAGACCGTTTTTGTCAAGATTTTAGGTGTGACCTTTTTGTGAAATCCGACATTTCAAAATGTCATAACTTTCTGAATACCTAAAACTAATTGGTATCCTTGTGACGTTCGCTGGGCAATACGGTGGAACAGAGGGTAGTGTGTGTGCCTCACAACACAAAGGGTCTGGTTTCAATCCTGGGCTCGGTATCTTTCTGTGTGGAGTTTGCATGTTCTCCCCGTGACTGCGTGGGTTCCCGGCCACTTCCAAAGACATGCAACTGGAGATAGGTTGACGACACTAAATTGGTCCTAGTGTGTGAATGTTGTCTGTCTATCGGTGTTGGCCCTGCGATGGGATGGCGACTTGTCCAGGGTGTAGCCCACCTTTCGCCCAAATGCAGCTGAGTTAGGCTCCAGCGACCCCGAAAGGGACAAGCGGTAGAAAAATGGATGGATGGGTGGAATGTTTGCTCAACAAAGAAACAGAAAAAAGAGGTTTCACAATTAAGGTGTATTTTTAATTGATTAAATTCATGAATTTAGCCTTGAAAGTGACAGAAAATTTGGGGAAACATGGCTGGTCTGACTCAACTGAGTCACATCACAAATAAACAGGCAATTGGCAGGTAGAAAAAATCGGTGTGCAAATTGAACAATTCAAAAGATATGTGGCGAACTCACAGATAAATATATAACTTATATCATAACAGGGATTCCACTGAACATTTTACTCACCTTAGATGTTTTGCGGGGGAGTTTTGTCGAGTGTAAACTTAGAGACTTGTGGCACATGTTTGGTGAATCCAAAAATTTCGATATTGTGGTTAAACTAGGATATGTGTTCGACTTTTTTTTGCCAAGATGGCGCTGCAGTAGTGGCTGCTGTTGGCAGGAGCTCTGTGCTCTTGTGTCATCTGTTTGTGTTCCTGGTGTTTCCCTCTTGTTTTAATGTGGGTTTAATGTGTCTGATCTTGAATAGGATTGTGCTGAAAATATTAATTTCCCCTCGGGGATTAATAAAGTATTTCTGATTCTGATTCATCAGTACTGGTGTATAGTGGTGATGAAAACAACAGAAACACAGTTGAACTCTGGATACAGCGGCCATGTCGTTATTAAAATTACGCGATCTAGAGTGACACGTGTTGTATTAAACCAGCAGAGAATACACAAATACCTTTTTGTTTGGCCTGTTTGTCTTCCAGTGAAGTCCACGCTGCGGAGTCTGTTGCTTACCTCAACAGAGCTCTTGTCAGGTTGCAGGATATATGGGAGAAAATAGGAATTCCGGAGGAGCAACGCCTCCAAAGGACAAGTGACGTGCATAAGCACATTAAAGTAAGGACGCAATCAACAGGCACTTAATATTTCCCCCCAATAATGACTGACTCTCTGCTACACTTTGATTCTTTCTTTCCCATACAATGTAGGGTTTGCTGGACCTGATGATAGCTGAGGAAGAGGAACTCCAAAAGAGATTACTGAATAGCATAGAATCCTGCCGCAAAGATTTTAATCATCTTTGCAATGAACTTCAGCTGCCCCCCTTTGAGGTACATTTTTGGAAATGTGTGCACCCAGCTTAAATGTTTTGTACTAATATCCTGGGTGCGTGTGAAGGAGGAGGAGGGTTGCACCATGTTGCAGATGGAGAATAACTGCCGCAAGCACCTGGAGGTGATGAAGCAGCAGAAGAAGCAGAGAGTGGATGAGCTAAAGGGTCTGGTTGCCAAAGACCGTGAGCTTTGTGACATCATGTGCACCAAACCTTTCAGCATTAGCCCCGAGTCAGTCCCATCACTGAAGCAACTAGAGACATTTCGTGTCTACCTGGATGATCTCACAAAGGAGAAGGTGTTTGTGATTGTTTTTTTTTGTTTTTTTTTTTCCCTTTTTTTCATCTTAAATGTTTGCCTTCAGGAGAGGCGTCATGAAGAATTTGTTGGCACAAAGAAGGAGATCATGGCATGCATGGATGATCTGGATCACCAGCCCGAAACCAGTTTTGAGACGGATGTGATGTGCGAGGATGAGGAGGCATTTACTCTCTCAAAGGACAACATCAAAGCACTTAAACAACTCCTCAGACAGGTGCAATACTTGTTTCCATTTTTTATTGTAGCTTGCCCCAGTGTAAAACTAATGTTAATGGTCCTTTCCTGTACCAGTTGCAAGAGCGCAAGGCTGAGAATGAGGCTGTTTGCCTGGCGCTTGGCAACAAGATCCAAGAATTGTGGGAAAGGCTGAAGATCCCTCAGGAGGAGCGGGAATGTTTCTCTGAGCACATGATCAAATCAAAGAAGAGGAACATTGAAGCAGTAAGTAGAACTAAACTACAAGCGTCACATAATACAGTAGTACGTTGTTTGGCCTAAAGTGTGTATTCCTTCCTTGTTGCCTTCAAGCTCCAGGCTGAACTCCAGCGTCTTGAGCTCCTGAAAATCCAGAGCATGAAAAGTGTGATTGAGTCCATCAGAGAAGAAATCTCTCTTTACTGGACGCGGTGCTTCTACAGCCAGGAACAGCGCCAGGATTTTGTTCATTATCAAGATGGTGATGACATCTTATTTTAGTGGCACATATAACACTCATTGGCCACACCATTTACTGTATATACACCTGCACAATTGAACGGCAGATCATCCATTTTTTCCTTTTTTTTGTTCTATTTGCCATGGTGCTATACAAAGAAACAAATGCAGGCGTGTGAAATTTCTGCAAAAACCCGTGTTTTTAAACATGTGCTTTCATGCAATATCACTTCTGCGTTTTTTTTTTTTGTTTTTTGTTTTTTATTGAAATGTCAAAAAAGAGGATCTATACAAAGTTTCTTGATCACTTGCTGAAACAAAACAGCTAGTTAGCATCATCTAGCTTTGATTGATTGAAACTTTTTTTAATAGATTGCACTGTACAGTACATATACCGTACAATTGACCACTAAATGGTAACACCCTAATAAGTTTTTCAACTTGTTTAAGGCAGGGTCCACGTTAATCAATTCATGGTAAATTAATTGATTGGCTAGCTTACTCGTTGTCTGCATTTGCTCTCTGAGCCACAGCATTGACTGTTTTCAACTCTGCTGCTAATCATATTTGGTTGATTCCAATACAAACACTATTAGTTCCTAACCAGTTGTAGTTTGTAGAGCATTTATTAGTAGTCAATGAGAAGTTTATTTTGACGTGATAGATGTAATCAGAGCTCACAACACCGGAAAGATATTATCCAAGGGTGTGTGTCTACAGGATAGTTGTCAAATGGGAAAGCTTTGTGAGTTCTTTGCATGCATGTTATGAAATTTTACATTACATTTTCAATGATAATGATGTTAGAAAATTATCTACTAAAAATCTGTGGTAAATTACATGAGACATGTAAGAGTCAAAAAGACAGCCAAAAGAGGTTGGTAAATGAGAAATCTATAAAGGTGAAATGCACCCAATTTCAGGAAATGTAGTCTTGATTTTCTTTTCTTTCGGGGCTTGCATGACAGCACTTAGTGCTGATAGAAATGTGACTCTTATTTTCGTCAGTTTTCCTTTTTGCCTCAAAGGGTGCTTCAAATGCCTGAAAAAAATAAAAGCATCTATTTGTAAGATGTAGTGGTAGTGCTATAGCTGTACAACCACAATAATAAGCATATTGACTGTCAATCAAAAGTTAATATTGTTTTCACAAGACAGAGTAGGGTTGCGTGGTATAAATGATAGATATTTTATTACTATCCTTGTTTTGTTAAAATGCATGAAGTTGACACATTCTAGCTGTCTCCTGCAAATATGACAGCGACAACTAAACGACCGTATCCTCAACTCAATGTAGAGTCCTCGCTAATGGCTAACGTCTCCACATTTCAAGTCACTAATTCGCTGGCGACAAATAAACTACATTTCTTACAAGTATTGTTACCACTGACAGACAAGGAATAGCTAAACATGCTATACTAGTTGTAGTGTAGCACTTTAAATTTTCCTGAGGGAACTCTCCTAAAGGAATCAAAGTACGAACCCCGTTTCTATATGAGTTGGGAAATTGTGTTAGATGTAAATACAAACGGAATACAATGATTTGCAAATCATTTTCAACTTATATTCATTTGAATATGCTACACAGACAACATATTTGATGTTCTAACTGATAAACCTTTTTTTTTTCTTTTTTTTTTCCAAATAATCATTAACTTTAGAATTTGATACCAGCAACACGTGACGAAGAAGTTGGGAAAGGTGGCAATAAAGAATGATAAAGTTGAGGAATGCTCATCAAACATTTATATGGAATATCCCACAGGTGTGCAGGCTAATTGGGAACAGTTGGGTGCCATGATTGGGTGTAAAAGCAGCTTCCATGAAATGCTAATTCAGAAACAGGGATAGGGTGAGGGTCACCACTTTGTAAGCAAATTGTCAAGCAGTTTTAGAACAACATTTCTCAACAAGCGAGGAATTTAGGGATTTTACCATTTACGGTCCGTAAAATCATCAAAAAGTTCAGAGATTCTGGAAAAATCACTGCACGTAAGCGATATTACAGACTTTTGACCCCTCGGGCGGTACTGCATCAAAAACCGACCGTGTGTAAAGGATATCACCACATGGGCTCATGAACACTTTATAAAACTACAGTTGGTCGCTACATCTGTAAGTGCAAGTATAAACTCTACTATGCAAAGCCAAACCCATTTATCAACAACACCAAGGAACGCCGCTGGCTTCGCTGGGCCCGAGCTCATCTAAGATGGTGTGATGCAAAGTGGAAAGGTGTTTTGTGGTCTGACAAGTCCACATTTCAAATTATATTTGAAAGCAGAGGACGTATCCTCCAGAACAAAGAGGAAAATAACCATCCGGATTGTTACAGGCGCAAAGTTCAAAAGCCAGCATCTGTGATGGTATGGGGGTGTATTAGTGCCCAAGGCATGGGTAACTTACACATCTGTGAAGGCACCATTAATGCTGAAAGGTCCATACAGGTTTTGGAGCAACATATGTTGTCATCTAAGCATCATGGACGCCCCTGCTTATTTCAGCAAGACAATGCCAAACCACGTGTTATAACAGCGTGGTTTCGTAGTAAAAGAGTGCGGGTACTTTCCTGGCCCGCCTGCAGTCCAGACCTGTCTCCCATGGAAAATGTGTGGCGCATTATGAAGCGTAAAATGCGACAGCTCGCCCCATCCTTGTTTGTGAATTACTTAGCATTTCATGGAAGCTGCTTTTATACCCAATCATGGCACCCACCTGTTCCCAATTAGCCTGCACATCTATGGGATGTTCCAAATAAGTGTTTGATGAGAATTTCTCAACTTTATCAGTAGTTATTGCCACCTTTCCCAACTTTTTTGTCACGTGTTGCTGGCATCAAATTACAAAGTTAATGATTATTTGCAAAAAAAATGTTTTATCAATTTGAACATCAAATATGTTGTCTTTGTAGCATATTCAACTGAATATGGGTTGAAAATGATTTGCAAATTATTGTATTCCGTTTATATGTACATCCAACACAATTACCTAACTCATATGGAAACGGGGTTTGTACTATCTATCTATTTACTAAACATAGTAGGAATATGCAATAATACCCTAATCCAGAACTCAATACTGGGGTGATTGATATTTTTATCACAAAATATTTTTTTGTTTTATTTTTCTTCCCCTTTTGCAAACTCATGAAAAAA
The DNA here is from genome assembly GCF_033978795.1 of Nerophis ophidion. Lineage (NCBI taxonomy): Eukaryota > Metazoa > Chordata > Actinopteri > Syngnathiformes > Syngnathidae > Nerophis > Nerophis ophidion. The sequence continues at coordinate 28,626,893 of NC_084622.1, forward strand.
GTATCTAAGCACAGGATGACTTTACCTGCAAAAACAATAATTATCAAGTAAATTAAGGATAACTTTGACAAACAAATACAACCGAAAATGTCACTGCCACAGTCAGCAGCCAAATTAAGAGCCTTTCTAACCATTTTGAAATAACATATCGTTCTGGCAGCAGGCTGTACTATTTATCACAATAAGTATTTTAGTCCATATTGCTCTTCAGTAAGGCAGAGTAAATAGTTCTGGTATTCAGTATAATCAGATTGTGCAGGTGTGCCTAATTAATTGTCCAGTGACTGTGCGGGGCTCATTTCCTAATGCCTGTTTCTTTGCGCAGATGACTTCACCGAGGATCTTCTTAACCTGCATGAGGCCGAATTTGAAACTCTGAAAAGTTATTACGAAGTCCATAAGGAGCTGTTTGAAGGTGTAACAAAATGGCATGAGAATTGGGCCTTATATCTGGAGCTAGATGTAAGTACCAAACTTAAAAATACGCTCTTTAGCTGTATTTGCCTGTGATTGGTTGCAACGTCTCATCTCAGAGGAAAGCTAACGACCCATCAAGGTTCAACAACAGAGGTGGGAACCTCCTAAAAGAGGAGAAGCAGAGGAGTGACTTGCAGAAAAGTTTGCCCAAGGTACTGTTTCTGTGCATTACCGGATGTAGCCAGCATATGGAGCTATTAGAACGTTACTCAAAATCCATATCATGTGTTTTATCACTCTGCTGTCATCTACACATTTTGAATATATGACAATATGTTTCCTTTCCAAAGCTTGAAAAGGTACTGAAGAGCCAAATAGATACTTGGGAGCAGGAGCACGGTAAAGAGTTCTATGTAAATGGACAGAAGTTTCTGGACTATGTGCAGCAGCAGTGGGAGCAGCACCACATTGAGAAGGAGAAGGAGAAAATGGAGAGGGTATGTCCCCACTTGGACAAAATCGTCTATAGTCAGCCATTGGTGTCAATAATATTATTTGTTTGAGTTAGCAATTGAAGAAGAACAAACAGACCAAGGAGGACATGTTGTACGGGACTGCAGTAAGGACACCGTCCAAAAGGAGGCTAGTTGGAACTCCTACAACAGGCAAACTAAGAAAGGTCACTTGAATTGAACTTTATGTACATTTATTTGAATGTCTATTAGTGGAAAATGAAACCATGCAATGACCATTTTTGCAGATGGGCACGTCGACAATCTCCACTCCTAACAGTTTCCTCAGCTCAGGCATGGGAGGTACCATGTGTCAGTTTTCAATCCAGAAACCTCCGCCATCTTCCAGCAAGGTACCGTGATAAATGTCCCACAGGGATCCTTTGTGACTATACAGTATAGGACACACAGTCCACTTAGAGTCTTTCAAATGTTAAACAAGATGAACAACACTTGTAGGGTCATGGCCTGCGAATCCCTGGACACCCAAAGACTCCACGTGCACTGGAACGGAACAAGGAAAACCTCACTCACCCTAACCAGAACACTCCATGTGGCACACTCAGGTCTCAGGATACTCAAGATCACACCTTCACCTTTAACACTATTGCTGGCTCCTATTCGGAATTTGCGGTAAATGCAGTTTTAACACTCACCAAAACACATTTGCTCAACCCTAACCTAACAAAATCTTAAATCAGTTTTTGCTTCAATTACTGACACCTGCATGGTTCATCGTGTTAGCAAATTCATGCTTACCACCAAATTCTCTTGAATAATTTGTCATGCTGTTGTGAACAAACCATTGATGTATTTAACTGTTCTCTACTTCTTGCTGTGTCCTCGCAGAGGGAACTCTCAAAGGCTTCTAAATCAGCTGTGAAGTCAGGACTGCTCAACTCCACCGTCACACATCACTGACCCAAGTCCTCCAGCTAAGTGATTTATTTTATTGTGGCAAAAAGAACATTGTGTTCAAATTTTACCAAAAATGCAAATATACTTTTTTTGACTATTTCTTTTTACTGAGACATAGTCCACTGTTACTTCTCAGTCACACTTCTCTTTATTTTTGTGAAAACTAAATGTTTGTTTTTCCCCACTATTTTACTTCTTATTGAAATGTGACATTTGTAATTACACTTCTTTGTTTTGTTTTTTTGCTTTGTCCTTATTCAATATACATTGCTGTTTGAATCAAACTGTAAATAAACATCTTAACAAAATGTTTATGCCCGTAAAGTCAATGTCATGTTTTTATTATGATTCAAAGGGAGGTTGGAAATATTTTAAAATGTTCTAAGTTCTATTCCCCAAACTTTGTCCCTATGTATGTATGTATGTATGTATGTATATATATATATACACATATGAGTTGGGAAATTGTGTTGGATGCAAATATAAACGCAATACAATGATTTGGAAATCCGTTTTAACTGAATGCACTACAAAGACAAGATATTTGATGTTCAAACTCATAAAAAAAAATTTTTTTTTGCAAATAATTCACTTAGAATTTAATGGCTGCAACACGTGCCAAAGTAGTTGGGAAAGGGCATGTTCACCACTGTGTTACATCACATTTTCTTTTAACAACACTCAATAAACGTTTGGGAACTGAGGAAACTAATTGTTGAAGCTTTGAAAGTGGAATTCTTTCCCATTCTTGTTTTATGTAGAGCTTCAGTCGTTCAACAGTCCCGGGTCTCCGCTGTCGTATTTTACGCTTCATAATGCGCCACACATTTTCGATGGGAGACAGGTCTGGACTGCAGGCAGGCCAGGAAAGTACTCGCACTCGTTTTTTTAAGAAGCCACGCTGTTGTAACACGTGCTGAGTGTGGCTTGGCATCATCTTGCTGAAATAAGCAGGGGCGTCCATGAAAAAGACGGCGCTTAGATGGCAGCATATGTTGTTTGAAAATCTGTATGTACCTTTCAGCATTAATGGTGCCTTCACAGATGTGTAATTTACCCATGCCTTGGGCACTAATGCACCCCCATACCATCACAGCTGCTGGTTTTTGAGCTTTGCGTATAACAGTCTGGATGGTTCGCTTCCCCTTTGGCCCGGATAACACGATGTTGAATATTTCCAAAAACAATTTGAAATTTGGATCCGTCAGACCACAGAACACTTTTCCAATTTGCATCAGTCCATCTTAGATGATCAAGGGCCCAGAGAAGCCGGCGGTGTTTCTGGATGTTGTTGTTAAATGGCTTTCGCTTTGCATAGTAGAGCTTTAACTTGCACTTACAGATGTAGCGACAAACTTTATTTAGTGACAGTGGTTTTCTGAAGTGTTCCTGTGCCCATGTGGTGATATCCTTTAGAGATTAATGTCTGTTTTTGATATGGTGCCGTCTGAGGAATTGAAGGTCACTCATTCAATGTTGGTTTCCGGCCATGCCGCTTACGTGGAGTGATTTATCCAGATTCTCTCAAACTTTTGATGATATTATGAACCGTAGATGTTGAAATCCCTAAATTTCTTGCAATTGCACTTTGAGAAACATTGTTCTTAAACTGTTTGACTATTTGCTCACGCAGTTGTGGACAAAGGGGTGTACCTCGCCCCATCCATTCTTGTGAAAGCCTGAGCATTTTTTGGGAAGCTGTTTTCATATCCAATTATGGCACCCACCTGTTCCCAATTAACCTGCACACCTGTGGGATGTTCCAAATGTTTGATGAGCATTCCTCAACCTTTTCAGTATTTATTGTCACCTTTCCCAACTTCTTTGTCATGTGTTCCTGGCATCAAATGTTAAAGTTAATGATTATTAGCAACAAAAAAAAATTGTTTATCAGTTTGAACATCAAATATATTGTCTTTGTAGCATATTCAACTGAATATGGGTTCAAAATGATTTGCGAATCATTGTATTCCGTTTCTATTTACATCTAACACAATTTCCCAACTCATGGAAAAGGGGTTTGTATGTATGTGTATATATATATATATATATATATATATATATATATATATATATATATATATATATATATATATATATATATATATTACCAAAATGGATACATGGATGATACTGCAGAGGATTGGGAGAATGTCATGTGGCCAGATGAAACCAAAATGGAACTTTTTAGTATAAACTCAACTCGTCGTGTTTGGAGGAATAAGAATACTGAGTTGCATCCCAAGAACATCATACCTACTGTGAAGCATGGGGGTGGAAACATCATGCTTTGGGGCTGTTTTT
>NC_084622.1:28636043-28643543 GCF_033978795.1 Nerophis ophidion
ATATATAATATACACTTTTGTCTAAACATTATTAACAGTTTATGGTGCCTATGGGAACAAGCTTTCATTTTGACTGTGATATTAGTGGTTAAAAGTGGATCTGTGGCTGTGGAGCTACTGCCCCTGATCAACAGGACCTGAGGACCACTCTTGCTATGTGTGCTATGCTGTGCATTAAAAGAGACGAGGGGAGCCCCCTGCCAGAGGAGTTATCCACGAACATAAGATCCCCCACTCGCCTGCCCTGTACTCCAGTTAGTGTACCCAAATCCCTTTTCTTAGTTTCCATCGGCACCAATTCTTTAGTCAGAATTCATATTTGTTTTTACATTTGCAGAATATTAGTATTACTCAAACTGCATATAGGATTGTTTGTACATACACATACACACACACACACACACCTCAATGTATTCCTCTTATTGATACTAATTCATATAGTTTAACTAGTTGAGTGATGTCATAGAAGTAATAATAATAATGATAATATCAACAATGACTAAACAATAATAATAACAATATGAACAATAGCAATAGTAATGACAATGAATGATGACAATAATACATATAAAATAATGAAGATGATGATGACGATGATAATAACAACAACAATAATAATAATAATAATCCTTATTAGCCAGTGATGGAGTTTAACACTTAGGCATCCATGTTCACATTCATATACATTGCCCATACCATTTTTTTGTATCTTGTTTTGAACTGATGGACATTTGGACATTGCTTGAGCCCCACATCCAATCCGTTCCAAAGTTTCACTCCACTCACAGACACACACAAACTTTTCCTGGTAGTTCTTACTGTTGGAATATTAAAGATACTACACCCCCTTAGATTATGAACTCCTTCTCTGTGTTTGAAATGTATTTGAATATTGGCAGGTAGAACCTTTTTGTTTGCTTTAAATAGTAATTTAGCTGTATTAAAATCAACTAGATCAGGCAGTTTTAATAATTTAGATTGTAAAAATAAAATATTTGTGTGGTCACAATATCCCACCTTGTGTAGAATTCTTATTGCACGTTTTTGGAGTGTAACCAGGGGATGTAGTGAAGTTTTGTCGTTGCCCCAGATTTCTATGCAGTAATTTAGATATGGCAAGACCAATGAACAATATAATAAATGCAGAGCTGTGTAATTTAAGAAGAATTTGGATTTATTGATAATAGAGATGGTTTTGGAGATTTTGCTTTGTACATGTCTTATGTGTGGTTTCCAGCTTAATTTATTATCAATAGTGACTCCTAACAATTTAATTTCTGACACCGTTTCTAGAATCAGGCCGTCTATATTTATTGCTGGTCCTGGATTGGAATAGCCGAATAACATAACTTTTGTTTTCTTTAAATTAAGGGATAATTTGTTTATATCTAACCATGTTTTTAATTTTGCAAGTTCATTATTTAGGGTGGATACAAAATTTGTATAATTATCGTTAGAATAGAAAATATTAGTGTCGTCTGCGAATACGACTAATTTTAATACATTTGATACTGTAAATATGTCATTAATATATAAGTTAAATAACTTGGGACCAAGAACGGATCCCTGTGGAACCCCACAAGCAATGTCCAAATGCCCAGATGTAAACTCGCCCATCTTCACAAACTGCTGTCTTTGTTTAAGTTAAATAGCTCCTTATCCAAGTCAAAGCTACTCCCCTTATTCCATATCTGTATAATTTTTTCAGTAATATTTGATGATTAATGGTGTCAAATGCTTTACTCAGATCCATGTAAATTCCAGCTGCATATTTCTTACTATCTAAGCTATTGGTTATCTCTTCTACTGCATCAATTATTGCCATAGATGTTGACCTCGCTGTCCTAAAACCGTATTGACTTTCATTAATTATCTTATGTTTATCTATAAATTTCTCTAATCTAGTGTTATATAATTTCTCTAAGATTTTGGAAAACTGCGGGAGCAAAGAGACAGGTCGGTAGTTTGTGAAGATGTGTTTGTTCCCATTTTTATATATTGGTATTACCTTTGCCATTTTCATTTTATTAGGAAATTGTCCTGTTTGGAAGGACAGGTTAAATATATAAGTTAGTGGTTTGGTGATGGAATGTATGTTTTTTTTCACAAGTGTCATATCTATGTCAAAACAATCAGTAGATGTTTTATTTTTGCAATTATTAACATCTATCATTTCCTCTTCAGTTACCCCCAACCGAAACATACTCATTAGATTCATTTCAATCAGTGACTCCATTTCATTGCTGCTATAATCAGGGATTTTGGCTTCCAATTCTGATCCGACATTTACAAAGAAACTGTTAAAACTCTCCACAACATTATTCATATTATAATTATCTTGGTTGTTATCAGTGAAATAGCTAGGATACGAGTTATTTTTTGATTTGCCTTTAATTATAGGTTTAAGTATTCCCCATACATCCTTAGTGTTGTTCTTATTCCTATGTAATAGATTGGTATAATATAATTTCTTACTAGTCATTATATCAGTCAATTTATTTTTATATGTTTTATATCTATGTTCAGAGTTTTCAATCAGTTTCTTTGTATATTCATTTTTTGAGCCAGGTTTTACATTACTTAATTTGATGTATTGTCTATATAATGTGTTTTTCTTTTTACAAGCGTTTTGTAAACCCTTGGTTAACCATGGGCACTTTAAAGTTTTGTTGTTTCTAATTTTTTCTATTGGACATTTTTGGTTATATATTGAATTAAATATATCTATAAATGATTCAAAGGCACTATCAACATCCTTTTTGTTGTACACGCAATCCCAGTTTTGCATTGTTAGGTCCTGATTTAATAGATTGAAAGAGTCTTCTGTTCTAACTTGTTTGTAAGTATATTTTTGCTGTGAATTCAGGTCTGTACTGGTCTCATCATTATACACTGTGAATACAGGCAGATGATCGGTTATGTCACAGACCATTACTCCACTGATGTTTGAAAACTGCATATTATTTGTGAAGATGTTATCGATGAGGGTTGCAGTGTGCGATGTTATTCTAGTCGGTCTTGTAATGGTTGGGTATAAACTCATACTGTGCATCCTGTTAATATAGTTTTCTGTTGCTATGTGGTTATTTGGATTCATGAGATCAATATTATAATCCCCACAAATAAATATTGTTTTATTAATTATTTCTGAGAAAGTTTTTTCAGCCCACTCAGTAAATAGTTCCACATTTGAACCTGGTGACCTGTATATACAGCTAACTATGATATTTTTCTTCCTTTCATTAATGATTTCTATTGATAAGCATTCAACTATATCATTTACTGATAGTCATGTCTTCTAATATTTTGTATTTATATTTCTTGTGAACGTACATAGCGACTCCTCCACCCATTTTATTTGTTCTGTTAACATAGTTTAAATTATAATCCTTTATCTCAAAATCAATGCCTTTTGTTTCATTAAACCATGTTTCAGATAAAGCAATTATGCTAAATGGATTCACAAAATGTTGTAGTCTTAAATTGCACTGGAATTTGCATACATGCTTCTACTGTTAAAATGGATGACTGAAAATGTGCCTTTTGATTTTATTGAGTTATTATATTCCTTTTCTGAATAGTATTTGCAGTTAATGGAGTCAGATGATGGAAACATATCTGGATCGAGATGATATTCCAAGTCTAATGAATTGTGATCAGTATACTCAGATGATTTTAGTTCAAAAATCTCGGAATCTAGAATCCTTTGTTGTATTGTTAAATTGTTGTCTGTAATATCAGAGGACTGATTGTATGCCATTGAATGAACTTGTTAAAGTACTTTTTAACTCTCCTTGTCCCACTAATTCACATATTTATTCATATTTCTTCAGTTCCTGTATGTCTCTAACAACCAGCACTTTTGCTTGTTCAGGTGATACGTTCAGTTTTATGAATATTTTACAGTTTGTGACCCAAGTATTCTGTATTTTGTTTTGTTTCCTTAAGTGCCTGGCTTTTTTTGCAATATCTGCATTTCTTTTGATCAGGTGGTGCCTTTTAGCTTTCTCCCTTGTTTCATTAGTTCAGTCTTTCTTTTCCTGTTGACGAACCGCAGGCATGACGTCCCTCTTCGCAGGCAGAGGATGACACGCTTCGATTGAGTTCTTGTCCAGATGAATGTCTCTGGAAGCCAGAAAGTCCACAACCTGCTCCTCCACCGAGCCAGCCTCCGGGTCCCCAGATGCACTCTCGCTCCCCGCAGCATGTGCATATGAGCGGGGTTTAACTTTTAGCCCCGTCACAATCACATCATTCAGTCTAGAATACTGCTCCAGATCTTCCACTTTCCTCTCCAACACGCCAATCTTCTTATCCCTCTCCTGGATGCACATACGGACCTCCGTGACTTCATCCACGAGTTTAAGAATTATATCCTGTTTAATCCATATGTCATTTACGTCTTGTGAAAGAAATTGAAGTGACTTTTTAATGTCCTCGTTTTCCTCCGCCGCTGGGGTTCTCTTCGGTCCCATGACGAGGAGCCCTTAAGACCCCACAGTCTGGTCAAAGATGATATTTAGCTGCTCAGCGATGTGTTGACAACTTCTGCGTCTTTGTTAGCAGCTAACAACTAAGCTAACTAGCGAACTAAGCTAAGTCAGCACGAAACGCGGCGAAATGCTTCTCGCGCACCGAGACAATCTTATCTCTAAGTAAAGACTCAAAAATGTATTTATACGACGTGAATATTTAAACACTGGAGAAAAAGTAATAAGACTGACTTATTAGCGTTCGGCTCCCTTCTCTATCGACACTTCCGGTTTCCATATATACATATATATATATATATAAATATATATACATATATATATACATATATATATATATATATATATATATACATATATATATATATATACATATATATACATATATATATATATATACATATATATACATATATATATACATATATATATACATATATATATATATAAATATATATACATATATATATACATATATATATATATAAATATATATACATATATATATACATATATATATATATAAATATATATACATATATATATACATATATATATATATATATATAAATATATATACATATATATATACATATATATATATATATATACATATATATATACATATATATATATATATACATATATATATACGTATACATATATATATATATACATATATATATATATATATATATATACATATATATATATATATATATACATATATATATATATATATATATATATATATATATATATATATACATATATATATATATATATATATACACATATATATATATACATATATATATATATATATATATACATATATATATATATATATATATACATATATATATATATATACACATATATATATATATACACATATATATATATATATATATATACACATATATATATATATATATATATATCGTTTCGCAGCCGAGTGTGAAGCGACCGGAATGAGAATCAGCACCTCCAAGTCCGAGTCCATGGTTCTCGCCCGGAAAAGGGTGGAGTGCCATCTCCGGGTTGGGGAGGAGACCCTGCCCCAAGTGGAGGAGTTCAAGTACCTAGGAGTCTTGTTCACGAGTGAGGGAAGAGTGGATCGTGAGATCGACAGGCGGATCGGTGCGGCGTCTTCAGTAATGCGGACGTTGTACCGGTCCGTTGTGGTGAAGAAGGAGCTGAGCCGGAAGGTAAAGCTCTCAATTTACCGGTCGATCTACGTTCCCATCCTCACCTATGGTCATGAGCTTTGGGTCATGACCGAAAGGATAAGATCACGGGTACAAGCGGCCGAAATGAGTTTCCTCCGCCGTGTGGCGGGGCTCTCCCTTAGAGATAGGGTGAGAAGCTCTGCCATCCGGGAGGAACTCAAAGTAAAGCCGCTGCTCCTTCACATCGAGAGGAGCCAGATGAGGTGGTTCGGGCATCTGGTCAGGATGCCACCCGAACGCCTCCCTAGGGAGGTGTTTAGGGCACGTCCAACCGGTAGGAGGCCACGGGGAAGACCCAGGACACGTTGGGAAGACTATGTCTCCCGGCTGGCCTGGGAACGCCTCGGGATCCCCCGGGAAGAGCTAGACGAAGTGGCTGGGGAGAGGGAAGTCTGGGTTTCCCTGCTTAGGCTGTTGCCCCCGCGACCCGACCTCGGATAAGCGGAAGATGATGGATGGATGGATGGATATATATATATATATATATATATATATATATATATATATATATATATATATATATATATGCATACACACACATATGTGTTGGAGCCTAAGTAAAGACGTTCGCTCTTTGAGGAAAGGGGTCCAGGGTTTAATTCCTGTAGTCTTTTGGAATTGGGGTTAAGGTTTAGGGGTTTGAATTTGGAACCAGTTACAGTATGTTGTGAGAGTCTGATTTGGCTCAGTGAGTAAATATACTTACTCTGAGCAAAGGGACCACAGTTTAAATCCTATGAGTAGCTCAAAAGTGTCAATTTGTGTCTTCTTGTTAATATATTTTTAAATTTTCTTCCGCCATTAGTGTGTGAAGGTGATTTATAACGTAAAATGTTTTGTATATGGTTTTGGGCATAGTAAAGCGCTATAAATACAGACCATTTACCATTTTCTTAATAGTTTGAATCCTAGTCAGGGTGTATGGTTATGTCATGATTATAAACTTAACTTGAGTACAATATAACATTGGGGTTTGGGTTGTGAATATGGCATTTTTGCAGTTTCCACCTCTGCATGTACACGTGTGAATTTGACTGATGTTTGGGTTTCAGTGGTGAGCCAGTAAGGCCTTTTCTGCTGGCCTAACATAAATTATGGTCATAAATTGATCAAAGTTAATTATTATTTTTATTTACGTTCCCTACATTTATTAAAGTATTATATTTTTTTCATATAGTATTAAGCTCTGGTGTTGCAGTTTTTAACATTTAAAACTTTTATCCAATCAGAATTCAGCTAGCTTGTTGGAAGCGCTGCATGAAATGTGCCAAGGCCTTCGGAATCAACAACGCGGCGGCCTGTGCAGTGATCAGAACGGAGAACATACAGTTGACAGACATTTGCCACAGCCAATAAGATCACGAGTTATTGACGGTAGCCCTTCTAGTTTGCTTCACTTTGAAACGTTGGACGTGACTGTCACACCTCCTGTGATTGGATACTCACTTGTGACTTGCACAAGTGAGTAACCAATCACAAGTTGTGAGTTGCGAGAGCAGGAAGTGGCCCACCGGAGCCATACCCGCTTTCACAGGAATCTGATATCTACTCGCTTTCTTAACCTACAAGGAGGGAAACCAAAATATTAACTAGCTAGATCAGTGGTTCATAACCTGGGTTTGATCGAACCCTAGGAGTTCGTTGAGTCGGGCTCAGGGGTTCGGCGGAGGTAAAAACACAGGGACTGTGTAATTTGTTGTGAGTTTATGCACTGTGTTGGTTTTGTTTTTTGAACAAGGTGATGTTCATGCACGGTTCATTTTGTGCACCAGTAAAAA
>NC_084622.1:28653543-28711043 GCF_033978795.1 Nerophis ophidion
GGCATCCCTCACCGCTGGTGTCCACCAAGGGGTTTTAGGATTGCCGCCCCGACAGGCACCAACTACCTTGCGGCCACAGCTCCGATCTGCCGCCTCGACAATAGGAGGTGCGGAACATGGTCCACTCGGACTCAATGTCCACTACCTCCCTCGTGACATGTTCAAAGTTCTTCCGGAGGTGGGAATTGAAACTTTGTCTGACAGGAGACTCTGCCAGACGTTCCCAGCAGACCCTCACAATGCGTTTGGGCCTCCCAGGTCTGTCCGGCATCCTCCCCCACCATCGCAGCCAACTCACCACCAGGTGGTGATCGGTAGAAAGCTCCGCCCCTCTCTTCACCCGAGTGTCCAAAACATGAGGCCGCAAATCCGATGACACAACTACAAAGTCGATCATGGAACTGCGGCCTAGGGTGTCCTGGTGCCAAGTGCACATATGGACACCCTTATGTTTGAACATGGTGTTTGTTATGGACAAACTGTGACCCGAACGGGACAAGTGGTAAAAAATGGATGGATAGATGGACGGCGTGGCGCAGTGGAAGAATGGCCGTGCGCAACCCGAGGGTCCCTGGTTCAAATCCCACCTAGTACCAACCTCGTCACGTCCGTTGTGTCCTGAGCAAGACACTTCACCCTTGCTCCTGATGGGTGCTGGTTGGCGCCTTGCAAGGCAGCTCCCTCCATCAGTGTGTGAATGTGTGTGTGAATGGGTAAATGTGGAAGTAGTGTCAAAGCGCTTTGAGTACCTTGAAGGTAGAAAAGCGCTATACAAGTACAACCCATTTATTTATCATTTATATTTCCTCCTGGACATGACACCCATAAAATTCATAGAGAGAAGCGTTGTATTTATTACATTTTCGTATGGTGGAGTAAAACAGAGGCTTTGAATTAAAAATCACATCAATTTGCACCATATTTTATCAACCTCTCTCCTAAAACACTTGACATGTTCAGGAAATAACTTTTATTTTTTTGTTGTTTTTGTTTTTTTGTAAAATCACATTTTATTTTTTAACAAACATTGTCAGAGAAACAATGACATTTGCATGGAGGGTGAAATGGGACATACATATTTCAATAAATAACTGTGGCATTAATTAAAATTAGAATTAAATACTTAAATGTGTCAGTAATTTTATGTAAAAATTTAAATATTTAATTCAACATTTCACACTGTACATATATTTCGTTATTTTGATATGTGATTATTATTTGTTTAATGATTTCACAATTTATGTTACAATTAAAATTTTTCACAATTTAATAAACACTGTGTGGCAGCATTTCGTTAATTCATTTCAGGGGTGTCAAACTCCTTTTAGCTCAGGGGCCGCATGGAGGAAAATCTGTGCACGCGCGGGCCGGACTATTAAAATCATGGCATTAAAACTAAAAATTAAAGACAACTTCAGATTGTTTTCTTTGTGTTACTTTGGCCATAAATAGAACAAACACATTCTGAAAATGTTACAATAAAAATATATAAAAAACTACCGGCAGCGGTAAAGTTTAGATCCATGAAGGAAAGAAGAAAGTGAATGAATGTTTATAACTGAATACATTTACATATGCATAAACAAGTGTTTTCTTTTGAATTATTATTTTGTTTATGAATTAAGTAAAATTTATGACAACCTTTTTCCAAAACACAATATAGAATGTGAGCTCTAACGGTTACAAAAAAGTGGGACCCCAAAAATGTACTGTGACTTGATAAGGTCCCTGGGACCCCATTTTGAAAATTCCTAGCGCCAACACTGCAGGAGTATTGGTGCGTATTAAAGAGCAGCAGGCCGCGCTGGTCTGCGGGGCAGTTCTAATACAAAACCAAATATCATCCCGGGGGCCATAGATCATTCATTGACTTTGACACCCCTGATTTATACATCTGTCAAACTCAAACATTTTAGAAATTAACAAAACTAAATGTGTCCTGAGTCAGAAATCACTCTCCATCACTCGCTGGTGTTACCATCTCAGAGTTTTTGTGTAGAAATTTGGGGAAATAACTAAAATAGTAAACTTCATTCACTAACCCTGTTACAAAACAGGTCAGCTAGAATAATTAATTCAATAAAAAAATATTGACGTTTAATTATATAGTGTGTTTTCAAACAGCTAAAATGATGCCCAAAGCAGACATGTTATGTACAAGAATTGTTCTCAACTATAACCTTTGGGAAACATTTTACTTTTTACATTTGTATGCACGTACAACATAAAACCTTCATGTGAAATTTAATTGTGAAATGGTTTGAACAAAGAAGTCAAACAAAGTACTAATAGGATCCAGTTTAAGGAACTGTTCAAACTTAGTGTTCACAAAGTACAAGGAAGAACAATCCTAAACATGTTTAACCTTAGTGATGAATGACATATATTCTATCACATACAATCAGTAAATGATGTGAACAGCATTGATATTAATTTCCTTATTCGTTCACCTGTTGTTACAAATCGAAAAAGGGAACAATTGTGTTAGAAATTATTTCTCGACGGAAAAGGGTTGTAGAATTAGATAAGGTCTACTCTTTTTCGAACGTTAGAATGTGAAACTGTAAACATGTAATGTAAACATTGTAACTGTATACATGTTCCAAACATCACTATATTATTTCCTTTTGGTTGTTTTGTTTGGACAAGTCGCCACCTCATCGCAGGGCCAACACAGATAGACAGACAACATTCACACTCACATTCACACACTAGGGCCAATTTAGTGTTGCCAATCAACCTATCCCCTGGTGCATGTCTTTGGAAGTGGGAGGCAGGGTGTACCCCGCCTTCCGCTCGATTGTAGCTGAGATAGGCGCCAGCGACCCCAAAAGGGACCAGCGGTAGAAATGGATGGATGGATGTTTTGTTTGTGTCTCTCTTTTTTTGTAGTTATGAAACATGTCCAAAAAAGGGTGTCAAAGTCAATCTGAGGTTTATGAAATAATTTAATCATGAAATAAATAATGAAAACATGAAATAATAAAACTGTAAAATAATTGATTAAATTGTTAAATATAATTTTACATGAATGTCACATTGAAGTAATCATTGGTAAGTTATGTTTGTTTAAGTCGGGCCCATTTCACCCTGCAGGTGTGTGACATCGAACTGAATAAAGATGTCCTCAAGCAGGTGTTGTTCAAACGTCATCAAATAGTGTGTGTTCTTGTATTTCTACCCTTCTTGGGACATCAACAAGGAAAACTACCTTCCATATGAGGACCGGTGAACAAGTTAGGACATAAATAATGGTCCCAATATGGAAAACCATTGCATCTAATAGAGAATGTTTTATTTGCACCGCTGGTGGTGAAATCTAGCAAAATTAGGTTGGTCCCAAAAAGGAGGGATTTTTCAAATTGACTGTGTGTCGGTTTTATAAGTGCTCCCCCTCTGGTCAACATATGAAATAACAAGTGTGTGTAAGAAATTAAAATGTGCCCCCTTTGGTTAAAATTACTTAAAATAAATTTGTATATAGAGAAATACTGTAATAACTAAGTAAAAAATTAAGATTAGAAACCAATTACAAAAAAAATGAACTAAAAGCACTCTCTCACAATGTGTCAACTTTTTTCATATAAAATTGGGAACTTGGGAATTTTTCATATTCTGTTTCTGTAATATTTTCTTGTAAAATTAGTACTTTATGTAAAATTAGTACTTTTTACTGCAAAATGGTGACATTTGTCAACCAAATTCTGAATTTATCACAATATTGCCAATTTTTTTTGTTCTTGCAAAATAGTGAAATTTTTTGAGTAAAATTATGACTTTTGCCATAATTTTGCCAGGTAGAACTCCGATAATTACTATATTGCCAAAATGTTTAAGTTTTCTTATAAAATTGTGACTTGTCGAGTAAAATTACAACTCTTTTCATAAATTTGCCAAAATGTAAGGCTTTTCTTGCAAAATTGTGACTGTTATTGGGTAAAATTCCAACTGTTATCATATTGCACAAATGTTCAGTTTTTCTTGTAAAATGTTGATGTTCGTTGAGTAAAATTACGACTTTTATTATAATACTGCCAAAATTCTGTTTTTTTGTGAAATTGTGACCTTTTTCTTGTGAAATTCCAATTCATTTTTAACAGCAAGATTTTTTATATTTGCATCGTATGTATATATTATTAATGTTGTAAATACATATCTTTATATATCGAGAAAAGGTGGTCTTTTTTCGGAGGTCTCAAGAAGGTAACAGGTACAAGAGTGTGTATGTGTGTGTGTCACAACTCCACCAAACTTATAACTGACTGTCACCATAGTCAATTATTTATGACTATCAAGTATTGCGATCATTATAAAGGCAAACGTGTTGCTTTTGCTTTTGCACTGGATCACATGAAGTGTAACTCAGACCTGGGCAAACTAAGGTTCATTAAGTTTTTCAATCTGCCCGCCAGACATTCCAAAATACTATTTGAGATCTTTAAGATGGAATCTGTAGCTGCAGTGTGTGCAGTGATGTTTTCAAATGACTGTAAGTCATGAACTATACAAAGTATTTCAATGGTTGGAATCTGAATCCGATTGGCCAGCCTGAAATATGGGTTTTAGGGACAGATCCAGGAGATTTTTACAACAAAGTTCTAAAGCTTACTGATAAATCAGATATATCAGATTGTAGGTATTTTTTTTTTTAATCTTCACGTACATATTTCGCTGTGTTTGTTCCGTTTTTGTTGTGTTTCACTTTATCTTAAAATGTCGATCGAGAAGCATGTGATGTTCATATGTCGTCAATATTCAGTGTTTTATCATTCATAGTTAATATTGTAAATCCCACATTCTTTATTTTCATGTACATTCTTGGTGTCTCATTCAGTATAAAAATTTAAAAATCCATTCTTTTTAACGCGGTCTGTCATAACGTTTTTTGCTTTCAATCAGACATTGTGAGGTTTTTTTATTAGTGTTGCAAAAAAACACATATACTGGCCCCCCGACACATTTTATTTCTCTAAATTTGCCCCGAGTCAAAATAATTGCCCAAGCATTGTTTAGAGTTAATAATGTTAACAGTGCCCAGGCCGGGTGTAACTGATATGTTCGTGTGTGTGTGAGATGGTACCTGAGTTTCTTGCAGGATCCGGGGAAAATCAGGCATGGAGATGTCTGGAGGCGTCATTAGATAAATGTCCTGCCCCAGAGAACCCAGCGGGGTTCCAAACGGTACATCTTCTAAAGTACTCATTTGTCTCCTTTAACAGAGTATTTAAAAGGTACCGTCACAATCAATACGAACAAAAACATGTAGACATCAATCTTGTGTCAGCACTTACCTGTCAGATGTCTGCCACTCAGGTAGGTTGGGAATGAATGAATGAACTTGTGTGTGTATGTGTGGGATCACGTGGGTTAAACCAAACTAATCCACTGGAATTATTTAACATCTTGTTTACCAATATTATCTCATCAATTCTGTCACCTGTCTAGACAATGGCGGACATTTAATAGTACTAACTTTAGTTAACATAAACAATGTAACTCCTTGTTAACTGCATATAAGACAGTTTCATACTGTACTATACGCTATTTAAAAGCTACGTACGTTTAGAATACTGCAGACTTGGGAGGATTAGGAAGACGCATTAGGAAGGTAAAACCAGCACAACACTTTCCACAGATTAGTGGATTACAGCACACACCAAGTGGAACATGACTTCTTATCTAGTTTAATAAAACAATTTTGTATTTATATTTGAAAACAAAGAATTTATAAATTGACAATGGTGCTCTGAAAGAAAAGGAAAGTTCCAGACAGGGAGAAGAGATGCAGTTTAATCACACGTTAGAGTACAAGCAGCGTGGTTGAGGTGGAGCACGACTACAGACCAAACCTCTAGTAACACCATATTAACGTCACTAAGCGGAGACTTTCCACAGGCGAGACAAATCAAAATACTTCATGACCAGACTGAGTCATGAGAATCCTGCTGAGGTGAAAGGAAAAAAGGCCATACAATGCTAAACGGATATATTAATAAATTCAACCCTGTTATGATTTGCTGTGATAAAACATGTACATATATATTTATTATATACTGCAATCCCTAAAGTGTGGGCTACACAGCATTCATAAAGAAAATATGTCTGTTTAAAAGCTCCCTGTCACTTCCGACCTGCTTGTAAAAACATGTTTTTCCCACACTGCTCCACATTTACAGTGGACACACCGTTCTTCTTACAATGGTGCTGAAGAGGATATATTGATGCGCTCATGGAATATCATGCCCTCCTCATTTAAGGCATTACTTGGCATGGTTGTGACAAATTGTGAGTGCTCCTTATGCTTATGAGTGCGTGTGTGCATGTGTGGTGTCTATCTGTTAGTGTCCTTCCCTTGCTCAGGCCACCCCTCACCACAACAAAATAAACTACAAATCATTTCATGAATAAAAATTGCATTATCTTTATATAGATAAAATGTTAAGAATCACCAGAGATTGAAGTATTTTTTTTTTTTTATAAAGGTCCAACCTTTGAGTGTGCTGCAGGGGAATTACAACACACGAGCACAAAGACACACAAACGCAGGACCCAAGTTGTCCTCATTTACATCCACCTTCATTGTTCCTAATAAAAGTGTCCCTATGTTGATGGTGGGGCTAGCCACAAGTTGGTATCCAAAAGTTGGTAGTCATTTAGGAAAATACAGTGAACTGTCTTTGAATAAAATGGACGACGTGTTTCAGTTGTTAGCAGCGTCTGCCTGTCGAGGCCAGTTCTCCTCTTCGATGCCTGAGTCGTAGTCCTCTTCGGTCTGCTCTTTGGCCGGAGCCCTGAAACACAAATGAAAACACACACACAAAAAAAAAAATTGTCAAAAAGATTTCATTTCAGTTAAAGTTTCAGTGGATTTCCTCAAATGGTGGCCGACACACTCTTCACTGACCTATCACGTCACACCACAAGGCATCTGCGGCTTTTTACAAAGCGCTCTTTAATGATCGCAGAGACAAAGTCAACAGTGCAGTTGTTGTTGTACCTGATGTCCGCTGTAATATTGCTTGATCTCCGCTGTATTATTGCCACACAGTACAAATATTATGTCTCAAGTGGCTATGCTGATGTCATTTAGCAGTCAGAATCAATAAATGACCCGGGATTCACATTCCTAAGAATCATAAAACGACTAGGTGGTACATGGAGTCGACCAACTTCTGGCACTGGACCGCAGGTATTGTAGCCCAGGACAATTGTACCACATTCCAAAATCCCTCTGCATGTCTTGGTTTTGCCTGATGAACAACATGTTGTAGGTCAGCCCACAAGATTTTGATACAGGTATTGTGCTGGCCACTCCTTTACTTAAAATATGTTTGTCTGGAACCAAGATTTTGCTCACTTGCTTTTGTTGAAACACTAGTTGAAACACTCATTGCCCAGTTGAAACACTCTTTTGAAGGGCATTTCCCCTTCAGCATACAGCAACATGACTTATTCCAGTATTCTGATGTACTCGCACAGATCCATGATCCCTGGTATGCGAGGAATAGGACCAACACCATAATACGAGAAACATCCCCATACCATGATGCTTGCACCACCATGCTTCACTGTCTTCACGGTTTACTGTATCTTGAAGTCAGTGGTTGCAGGACATCTGACAAACTGTCTGTGGCCCCAAAAAGAACAATCTTACTCTCATCAGTCAACAAAATATGACGCTATTTGTTTTCAGGCCAGTCAGTGTGTTCTTTGGGAAATTATAACCGCTTCAACACATATATTTTTTTCAACAACGGGACTTTGCTGGGGCTTCTCGCTGGTAGCTTGGCTTCACATAGACAATGTCTGATTGTTACAGTACTAACAGGCCATCTTAGATCTTCTCTGATCCTCTTTGAGCTGATCAATGGATGAGCTTCTGCCTTTTGGTTTATTCTCCGATCCATTTGAATGGTCTATTTTCTTTTTCTTCCTCGCTTCTCTGGTGTTGGCTGCCATTATATAGTGTTTGATATCATTTTTGCTGAACAGCCTATCATTTTCTACACATCTTTATAGATGTTTCCCTCTTTTATTAATTTCTTAATCAAAGAATGCTCTTCTTCTGAATGACCCAATTTACTCTGTTTTTCAAGGACAAATGCACAGCCCCCATATGCAGCGTCAGTCGCCTTGATCCTTAAATAGCGACACTTGTTTAACACCTTATTTTTTTCACATAATCCATGACCTCACTAATTTTACTCGTCGCTGCAATTTTTTTGAACGCATCCTTTTCAGTAAATGATTTAGTTTCACAGAATCAGCAGCATGCACATCCAGCCTGTTGGGTCTGTTGGTTTTCTTTACCTTTACTAAACCTTCTAGAAACTTACTTGCTGTGCAGAAGTTGAACCTAACCAAACTGTGATTTATCTTGCTCGTGATGCGGGACTGCGATTATTTTGAACACAACTGTATTTGTTCCGTAGTCTGAATGAAGCCAGCATTCTCCATATCTTTAGCCATCTTTTAAATAAATCACAGCTTCTTTTTTCCTCTCATCGATGGACTTCAAAATGCTGTTCTTTTAATTTGTGAAGCAAACACACAGTCTTTTCATTCCAAAACCGGATACTCCTAGATGCTGCCGATCGTATGTTGGAGTTGTTGCCTATGTTTTGATTGAATGTGATCTGCTTCTGGGTTGCGAGACTGGCACATGCACGAATCGAAGGGTCCCCTGCGGCAGCACACACTTACCAAAAATAACTAGTTTTCAATCGCATAATCTAGGTGTGTTAATCTGACTTTTCAAAAGCCAAACAAAATCAGATTGAGGTGTTTTCATGGGTTGCAGAAGGCTTCGTTTGGTCCAAATGATTTGATTAATCAGACTAAATTAGTGGATGGACATGTGGTCAGTGTTGAGTTGGTATTGTGTGTGTACATGGACTTTGAGTTGAGAGGTATGCAGTGGTAAAACACCACCTGGGTGTGATGGTTGCAACAGAATGGAGATAAAGATGACAATAACATCCAGCAAGACATGACGAAGAAAAGCAGTTCTGACCTGATGTATCTGGGTTGCGACTTCCCTTGGACCACATCATTGTTCAGCTCGACAACCATGATGTCTGAGTGTGGCACCTCAAACATTGGCTCCAGGAGAAGCTTTTCCTGTGGAGGAATATTTGAAAACTCTCTGAAGTGAGGAAGAAACAAAGTAGCGCTACAGGAACATGCAACAATCCTAACTTGGATCAGCACAAAATAATACATATTCAGCCTCCCACACAGACTAATTATTGCATGAGAAACTTAAAATTGTCCTGCTTTAAGGACTTTGATCGTACACACCCAAATTGCCGTTGCTTTGGACAGAACATTTTTGGTGAAGATTATAATGCAGTTTGACTTTTAATTAAGCAGCATTGCTGAGAAACAGATGACATTGGCAGAACATCTGGCTATAGAGAAGCATGTAACACAATAGACAACAGGTGCAGGGCAGGATGGATCCTGTTTGTGTTTGCTGTTAGCATGTGTTGAAAGAGTAAAATGATCATGCATATTGAGATTTTTGATCATAAGTGTGAAATAATCATACAAACCCACTAATTATCGTATGTCTAGTAGAGCTGCTTCCACATATGCCTGAATTTTGTCATGAAGCTGCCCTCATTTCGTTAGCTACTGTGTTCTTTTTTTGTAATCCTACTCAGTAGCAGACAAACATGGTGGTAAAGGTATTCAATAAAACAAGATTACACACCATGATGGATCTGAGCCCACGAGCTCCAGTCTTTCTTTCCAGAGCCAAGCGAGCGATGGCCTTCAAGGCATCTTGAGTCACATTGAGTTCACACTGAAAGCGAAAAAAATTAAAAGGTAGTTTTTGCTTCAATATAAAACATCTAAAAATGGCAAAGAAATAACACATCAGGTTGACCTCAGTATAAGACATTAAAATATACAAGACAACTCCTTTTCTCAAAACTTGTTTTTGAAGTAAATACTTTTAAGACAAAACCAAAGACATTATTAGTTACCTACCGGGTAGATTTTGTAATACCGGTAATACGGAAATCATAATTCTAAGCAGTTTGACATTTGTGTGATGATAATTAATTTATCACCATTATCTTAAATAATGAAAGATTATCAATAAATCTTAAAGTTCTCTTAATTTTTTGCTCACTTGCTAGCAACCTTTGAGAAACATTTTTCCCACTGGGTTTTTGTGCGTGATAAGAAGAAAAGCTCAGACTACCTTGGAGAAAAGTCACCTGTTGGTTTGCATATATAAACCCCCTAACACCCAAACAACCTGTCTTTTTCAGCCTTTTCTATATTATTTTTGGATCAATAAGGGAATGAAAGAAGAAGTGGCACTTACTTTGTCCATGCTAAACAGAGCCTGGTACTGTGGCACCACAGCATTGCGTGGCTCAGTCAAAATCCGGACTAGTGTCTCTTCATCCAAGCTGTGGAGAGGAACCACCACTGGAAGACGGCCCACAAACTCTGGGATCATTCCAAATTCAATCAGGTCTCGCGCCTCTACATGCTTCAGCAGCCGGTCTTTCTCGTCGATCTCTGCCACCGTGTCAGTCTCGCCGCTGGTGTTGGCCAAGTCAGCCGCAGCTGCTGCACGGCGTCCTTTTCCCAAGTTGGAAGGCGTTCCAAAGCCTAAATACTGCATGGAATGATGATGATTAAAGCGAAAGGAAAAATGAAGACAGGCAGGCGGGCACATTAAAAATTACCTTCTCATTCTTCCTTCTGCTGATGATTCTGTCAAGTCCATTAAAGGCACCGGAGGCCACAAACAGGATGTTTGTTGTGTCCACTTGTACAGTCTCTCCTCTCAGCTTCCTGGAGTTTTTCTCAGGAACGTTGACGATTGTACCCTCCAGAAGTTTAAGCAAACCCTGACAAGAAGACAAAAAACCCCAGCAATATAGCGTAAACACCCGATGTCGTTATTTCAGGCCACAACCACTGGGGGAGGCTGCATGTTTAGAAACTGTCTAAGAATATGCAAGTCCATTTAGATGCACTGTTTATTTTCAGTAACTAATGACATTTGGACCACAGAATGGTTGGATTAGCAACTTTTAATATCCAATCTATGGAAGTATTATTGTAGCAAAAGTATTTGCAAACGTGTGTCTCAAACTGTGCATGTGTAATCCAATTCATGTGCATGTGTACAAATTTGTGTGACTCTATATCAATTTGAGTGTATGTATTCAGATGCGCGTACGTGTGTTTTAGATGCGCCTACGTGTGTTTTAGAGCCGTGTACGTGTGTTTTAGAGATTTGAGCGCGCGCATGCAGATTTGTGAGCGTATAATAAAATTGTGAGTGCGCATTCAGGAGCGCATGCATAAAATATAATCTGCGCATGCCGATCTATGATCTGCGAGGAGATCATAGATAGGCAACCTCTTTTGGCTGTTTTTTTTTTTAGTTTTTTGTTTTTATACGTGACTTTTGCGACACTTCTACAACTTGTGCACGCGCATTCAGAAGTGCGTGCGTGTAATACAACCTACGTGTGCCGATCTGAGGTGTATCTACATTTGACCAACCACTGAAAACACCAC
This sequence comes from Nerophis ophidion, assembly GCF_033978795.1. Classification (NCBI taxonomy): domain Eukaryota; kingdom Metazoa; phylum Chordata; class Actinopteri; order Syngnathiformes; family Syngnathidae; genus Nerophis; species Nerophis ophidion. The sequence goes on from NC_084622.1 coordinate 28,665,097, forward strand.
GGAACTTAAACTAATCAGAAACAAAGTATAGCTGAGGTGCGTGAAAGAGAGACAATAGGAACCGCCTGACGTTGTTTCTGATTGGTTTAAATTGCGGGGCGTTTTTCTTGATTTGTTAAATGTACATCGTGTATTGATGGCTTGGTCTGAGAATGGTTATTTCAATCTGTCTGTACAGCAAATTGAATGTGTAAAGAGAGTTGTCGAACTCCCACTTGCCTTTCCTTATACTCTCCACTAGTCAGCGCCTTGCAGCCACTGATCATGTTATTCTGGGTTGACGTAAACAACAATGGACCACTCAAACACTTGCTCAGAGCTAACAAATATTCACTCTTTGAGAGTGTAAGACAGGCAATCTAACCATTTCTCACACGACACACCACAGTTGACATTTCTCGCCTATATATTCCTCATTCACTACTCCCATTTTTTTCATAAAAATAAACTTTGGTTTTCGCAGTTTGCCATAGTTTGAGTAAAGATTGATTGATCGAAATAACCAAGCCATCAATTTATTGTGCCTACACACACAGAAGACACTATGCAATTTAAACCAATTAGAAAAAATGTAAGGCGGGTCATGGCGTCTCTCTTTACGTTGTACGTTGTTTATGATTGGTTTAAATTGCGTGGGGTCTTCCGCGGTTGGTTAAATGTAGGCACACCTTTAATAATACACCTTAACATTTGACAACAAAACAATTATACAAAGCGACTCGTAGAGGAACCTCGGTATTATCTTTGACCCAACTCTCTTGTTTGAGTCACACATTAATAGTGTTGCTAAAACAGCCTTCTTTCATCTACGCAACACCACAAAAATGTGTCCCATTTTGTCCAAAGCGCTTTGAGTACCTTGAAGGTAGAAAAGCGCTATACAAGTACAACCCACTTATCATTTAGCATGCCGTGACCATTGATATGTCTGATTAGCACACTCCACGTCAGTCAACTTGAATCCAGCTCTGTTCGTGTTGTTACACCCTCCGACAACACACAGACGAGGGATAATGTCTCCAAGGTACGGAAAACAGTCGAAAAAAACGGAAAATAACAGAGCTGATTTGACTTGGTGTGTGTAATGTGTTTGAGAAAATGGCGGATTGCTTCCCGTTGTGACGTCACGGGTGAAAGCTTATTGCTCCGACAGCGAACAATTGAAAGGATTTTCGATTGCCAAATTCACCCTTTTAGAGTTCGGAAATCGGTTAAAAAAACATATGGTCTTTTTTCTGCAACATCAAGGTATATATTCACGCTTACATAGGTCTGGTGATAATGTTCCCCTTTAAGATGGGACCTTAAGGATTTACCACTTGCGTATAAAATAGTAAACGATCTAGCTCTATCTTATATTGCTGATTGTATTGTACCATATGTCCCAGCCAGAAATCTGTGTTTTAAGAACTGCAGCTTATTAGTGATTCCCAGGGCCCCAAAAAAAGTCTGCGGGTTATAGAGGGTTTTCTATTTGGGCTCCAGTACTCTGGATTGCCCTACCGGTAACAGTTAGAGATGGTAACTTAGTAGAAGCATTGAAGTACCATCTTAAAACTAATTTAGACATCGAAACCTTTAAATAGGCCCCTTTTTAGACCAGTTGATCTGCCATCTCTCTTTTGTGCTCAGCCACACTCTCCTGCATAGAGATGTTATCAGGTGGCCACAGATCAGCTTCCACTGAGGAGTCGCTAGCCGTTCCAAACTGGGAGCTAGGATGGACCACTGCTCGATGCATCAGTTGGCGACATGCTGACTGGCCTCCTTATAAACTGAACTCTCACGTTATTAACTGTATCTACTCGGCTCCGTTGCATTAGTGGCTTCACATCCACATTCCCATCCAGGGTTTCTTGTTGTTCCCATTGGGTTGAGTTGTTTCTTGCCCTGATGTGGGATCTGAGCAAAGGATTTCCTTGTGGCTTGTGCAGCCCTTTGAGACATTTTTGATTAAGGGCTATATAAGTAAACTTTGATTGATTGGTTGATGACACCTCAAATAAACCACATGCAGATTGTATCACACGCATTTGCTTCTGTATTAAACGCTCAAGAATCTGGATGCGCGCGCTCAAATGTTACACGGGGAGAAATGTCGCAAAAGACAAGCAAGTAGACAGCCTATAGAGGGTTCTTTCTGATTAGGCACAGACAAACAACTTAAAACACAAGTATGCAGATCTAAAACACACATACACAGATGTAAAACACATACGTGGATCTAAAACACAAAAACGCGGATCAAAAACACACATACGCGGATCTAAAAAAAACATACAAGGATCTGAATACACACATACGCGGATCTGTATACACATACGCGGATCTGAATACACACACTCAAATTTATATAGAGTCACACAAATTAGTACACACGCACGCAAATTGCATTACATGTGCACAGATTGAATTAAACGTTTCCAAATAATTTTGCAACAATAATCCTTCCATACAAATCTAAGTAATAATAAAGACTAAAAGCTACCATTGAGTTTTGGGCATATTTATGTATTATATTTTGTTTCTGACCTGCTGGACTCCCTCTCCTCCCACGTCTCTAAGCTGATGGATGCCAGGAACACTGCCAATCTTGTCCACCTCATCCAGAAACACGATACCTGCAAAAAAAAAAAAAACAAGTCCAAGATGGTATACCTGATTGTGACTAAGGACCCGCATTGTATTCCACTGTATTTTCTAACAACTCAAAGAAAATCTTTTAATGTTTAAGTCACAACTACATGGAAAGGCCACAACACTAGATTTATTGTTTAATCTGTAATATCAAGCTGCAATTATCTAATGGTTTGCCTTGTTATGTAGCTAGATAACTAACTAAAAACTGCCAAATACAAAGTGAGCATTAGATTTGAGTCAGAACGTGCTTGTGTAGCTATGTATACATATAATGTTGCAGCCTGTGGGTGTTGGAATGTACGCCTTTCACTCAGCCTACTCACCTTGCTGCGCTTTCTCCACGGAGTAGTTTGCATCTTGCAGCAGTTTGGCAATGACCGACTCGATGTCTTCTCCCACATATCCGGCTTGTGTTAATGTGGTGCAGTCGCATATTGCGAAGGGAACATCTAGACAGCGTGCTAGTGTCTGTGCCAACAACGTCTTCCCTGTGATAAGATTGGACAGCGCATAAGTACATCTATAAATAAAACTTCCAGGCTTTGCAGTCATTAATCAGTGCTACATCACTATGTGGAAAAGTCCAGCTGTGAACAGACCTGAGCCAGTAGGACCAAGAAGTATGATGTTGCTTTTCTCCAGTTTAATGTCGACATGTGTGGAGTCCAAGACCTCACCCCCCCTCCTCTCCTGTGGTGCCTGCTGACTAGTCTGCTGCTGCATTGAGGCTCCCAGAGCGTTGCCATGGGGGCTGATCCCTGCAATCTGTAGCAGCTCTACAACAACAAAAAAATTTACTGAGATGATTTCATAACTCACCTATTTAATTTTGGTAAAGACACTTTACAGGCCACAGAAAGTGTTGGACACCTTCCGACTAAGCCACTAGGCGTGTTCCAAAACAATAAGAGGCCACTGCTTTTTTCATGCATTCAATGTGGGCAGCTTTGGTGAGGAGGATAAAATTACACACGTCGAAGTCGGTGCCAGTGCGGATTTGTAAAGTGAGCAGGAGTAGATCCTAAATAGCAAAGTACAGATGTGAATGTAGGTCAGTGGGATACACAGTTTTGAGATCTTGTCGGAGTGAGTTCAGGCAAGAGACACCACCTGCTGTCATGGTGTATGTATAATAGGATAGGGCTGGGCAATATGGCAAAGAAATGAATCATGAATAACTTTTTCAAATCATCCGATCTTGATTAATATCACATGTATTTTTTTTTTTTTTATTAAAATCGGATTGTCCTATGCAGGATTATAGTGAGTACCGTTGCATTACTACTGTTTACTACAGCAGTATTTTGTAACAGACATTTCCGCGAGGTAATATATACTCACAGCGGACAACTGTCATTTTGTTCATATCTATAATTGTGCTCCCTAGAGGTACAACAGTAAAGGTCACCCACCCTCCGGTTTGTACTTCAGTTAATTGACTTGATTGTATTACATGCACGTTACCTAACAAATTACCATTTGTAAGTAGATTTGTGATTATCATAACATAAGGATTATTTTAGGCATTTTTTATGCAAGAGTCAGAGGCCTGTACATTTTGGCATTTGTCCAATAACAGACAATAAAAGAGCAAATAAGTACAAGCAACATGCTACTGAAGCCTTCGACACAAATGAGTGTCCTGATCACTTACTTGTGAATCTGTATTCATCCTCTCGTCTTCTCATCTCTAGCTCTACAGGGAGAGGATCAAAGTGCTCACATCAATATTATCATTAGCACTATACAGTCGAGAGAAAACAATTGATACATGGTGACATCATTATTGAACAAATGCCAAATAACACAGCCTAAAAGTAATGCGCAGTTATGCAACCATCCATCCATTTTCTACCGCTTATTCCCTTTTAGGGTAGCGGGGGGCGCTGGCGCCTATCTCAGCTACAATCGGGCGGAAGGCGGTGTACACCCTGGACAAATCGCCACCTCATCGCAGGGCCAACACAGATAGACAGACAACATTCACACTCACACACTAGGGCCAATTTAGTGTTGCCAATCAACCTATCCCCAGGTGCGTGTGTTTGGAAGTGGTATGCAGCCACTATTATCAATTTTTTTTTTTTTTTTTTTTTTTACAAGTAGGCAGCACTTGACTGTAGAACGTCTCAATCTGTAAAATGTTCTCAGCATCTAGTTTAAGACAGACTTAAATGTACAACTCTTTCTAAATGTATTTTTATCTCTTTTCCTCAACACTAGAGTAAAAAACAAACATAATACTGACCACGAGGTGTCAGAGAGGGTTGTTTCTCCACCTCCACTTGCTGGCGACTGCCGGCAGGGATGTTGTTATAGATGCGCTTGTAGTGATTGTACACAGCCACGGCCAACACCTTCTTAGCATAGGACTGACCCACCACATATTTGTCGAGATAAGCGTATATCTAGAGAAAAAAATAAACTACTTAAAAATATTACAAGTATAATGCAAAAGACAGCATGGGTGTAGGTGTGTCCTTTGTTGCTTTCTCACCTTCTTGGGGGGAGGGGGAGGTTTCTGTGCAAAAGCGAGTTTCACAGCTTCCGCAGCAGACTCGGGCTCTTTGTTTAGCCCCTTCTTTGAGTCCGTCTCAGTCAGAACCACAAAAAAGTGGTGGCATTTCTCACATTTGACGAATCGTGTGGATGCTTTAAAAAAAAAATGGGGGATACATGAAAATAAGGCAGCAAATCAGACATTAGCCTTGACATACAGCGGCAATGTTGTAAAATTAAGAAAAAACACTGAGTTCATTACAATAATTATTTTAATCAAATAATTTGAGTTGCATATTGCATAATAATTGTGAATTATTACATAGACCAGACTGTATGCTCTTTCCCAATCTAATGGCACACAGTAAAATAATTAATAAATAAATGGGCTTTTACAACAATAACAATGCTCAGTGAGGTACACTTTGTTATTATTGTGGTTGCAGTTAGAAAGTATTGGTTTGTAATATTTAGCTCGGCTTGTATTGGATCTCATTGGAGTTTACGTAGTACCTAATTACAATTCCTGTGAATGTATATTAAGTTAAGTGTTCTTGCAAGATAGTATACAATCTATTGAAAATTTCCTGCAGTGATGGCCAGTAAGTTTCAGATAACCAGGAATTGTGTATTAGAAGGCTCGTCAATGTTCTTCTCTCCAACTTGAGGAAAATGTACAGCCTGACTAAATCACTGCGATCACACAACTATGGCAGAGCTGCCAATCAATGTAAAAGCGCATATTAATCATATTTTTTGGTCATATCACTGTTTATCAAAACCTGCTCGCATGGGAATAAGTTTGAAGTTGTAGCCTACCTGTGTGAAGCTATTTGCTACAATAAAAGCATAAAACAAGAGGAAAACAAATAGGCTTGAAAAAAAGCCTATTGTGTGTTTAGAGCGAGCTGCAGAGGCACTCATCACTTGTCTCCCCATTTCTTTAAGTGCGTGTTGAGATTAGTTGTGCTTAATTACTTGATTAGTACAGCAGTGCTGTTTTACAGTCTATACATACTGCAAAAGCTTCATCAGTAGCCTGATCTACTAAGATCCAAACACTACACACTAAACAGCGTGTGCAAACAACATATTTGCACGTACTATTAGTGGGTGTACTGCATGTGATCTACCAACACTGTGTGCAATATAAAAGTGGTGCAGACCGCCTTGTTTTTGTGTGTACTAGGTAATAAGGAATTGAACAATACTACAATGTATTTAAAAAAAAATGGTTTGTTGTAACGTACATAGGAGCATGTTCAGTGTTTCAGTGTGCGCACACTCACATACAGCGCACAACCAGAAACAGTGTGAAGAGGAAAAATGGCAAATAAAAGCACTTCTACTGGTTAATAACGAGGATGCATTAAGCGCATTATGGAGGTATTAGGGCTTCAAAATTATTGATCACGGTGACCCTTTAAACACAGAAGTGCCTTGCTGAAAGCAATGATTTAAAACATTCCAAAAATGGCAGGACAGTATTACCATATGAGCTTCAAACTTAGCTAGACATTTAAATAATAATCCAGACCTGCACAATGAATTTAAAGGTAATGTAGTTAACCAGCTCCCCTGCTGTGCACATATAGATACATCGACACGCACACAGCAGATAGCAGCGGAATCAAAACCGCCAATGTAGCATAAACTAATACAAGTGAAATTATTGAATTTTCTAACAAATTCCGACAATTTGTGTTTTATCTTTAATGTAGCATAAACTAATACAAGTGAAATTATTGAATTTTCTAACAAATTCCGACAATTTGTGTTTTATCTTTAACAATGTGTGTTGTACCTGCTCTATGTCTTGACTGTGTAGTTTCAGACATAGTATTGTTTTTAGTATTTACTAATGATCAGTGATGGGCATGCTACTTGGAAAATGTAGTAAGCTAAGCTACAAGCAGAGGTGGGTAGAGTAGCCAGAAATTGTACTCAAGTAAGAGTACTGTTACTTTAGAGATTTGTTACTCAAGTAAAAGTAAGGAGTAGTCATCCAAATATTTACTTGAGTAAAAGTAAAAAGTATGTTGTGAAAAAACTACTCAAGTACTGAGTAACTGATGAGTAACCTGTTTGTTTAATGATTACGGCAACAAATAATGCACAAAAACATAAAAATAGCAATGAGCAAATTCATAGCCAGGAATATCTCTTAAGCAACTAAAACAATAATATATATTAAATATTAATACATTAAAATAAAAAAATTAGGCAAATTGAGCCACAATAACTTAACAGCACCATAGGCTCAGTAGGCATTCATTGATTGATTGATTGATTGATTGAAACTTGTATTAGTAGATTGCACAGTACAGTACATATTCTGTACAATTGACCACTAAATGGTAACACCCCAATAAGTTTTCCAACGTTAATCAATTACTTGAGAAATGACCAAGTCGAGGTGATCTACCTCATATATACATACACACACATATCATATATATGTATATATATATATATATATATATATATATATATATATATATATATATACACACACACACACACACACACACAGTATATAATTTATAGTTATTTATTTTGCCGTTTTTGTTGACATGTTAAAGGTGTTTTAATGAATATACATGCATGTTTAACATATAGATTCCTATCTCTCATGAAGACAAGAATATAAGTTGGTGTATTACTTGATTCTGATGACTTGTATTGATTTGAATCAGACAGTATAGTGCTGATAATGTCCACATTTTCAAATGGAGGAGAAAAAAAGTTCCTCTTTTCTGTCATGAAAGTCGTTGGTTTTGGGCATTTTATTTGTCCGGCTTCCATATTATTTTTTATACACTTTACAAGAAATACATTGGCGGCAAACTCCGTAACTTGCTCGCTTGTTTGCGCTGGCTTTCGGAGACTCTTATCTTGTTAGCGCAGGCGCGATGGAGCGGCACTTTTATTGTGAAGACAGGAACTGTGCGATCAGTCTTTAGGCTTTTGACGGGAAGTACGGTTGAAATAAAAAGTGTCTTTTTTCCTTTACACTTTTGATTGTTTGATTGAAACTTTTATTAATAGATTGCACAGTACAGTACATATTCCGCACAATTGACCACTAAATGGTAACACCCCAATAAGTTTTTCAACTTTTTTTAGGTCGGATTCGACGTGTGACGGTCACGTGACTGCCTGGTTTTGTTTGATTGGTCCAACGTCACCAGTGACTGCATTTGATTGGTGAAACGCAGGCATGCGTAGTTCCTACTTTGAATGTGTGTCTGACAAAATCAAAACAAAGCGTGCATTAACAGATCAATAAAAAAAAAAAGTAGCGAGTAACGAGCTGATTGTAGATAAATGGAGCGGAGTAAAAGTAGCGTTTCTTCTCTATAAATATACTCAAGTAAAAGTAAAAGTGTGTTGCATAAAAACTACTGTTAGAAGTACAATTTATCCCAAAAGTTACTCAAGTAGATGTAACGGAGTAAATGTAGAGCGTTACTACCCACCTCTGGCTACAAGTTACTCTCGAATAATTGTAGCTAAGCTACAAGGGAAGCTAGCCTCATAGAATTGTAGCAAGCTACACTACGAGCTACACGGCAAAAGTAACTTGCTACATCAAAGCTACATTTAACGGCATTTATATCCATGAGCCGACATGTACAATATCAATGTTAATCTAACAGAGTGTACACAGGGACAGAATAAGGGTCCATTACTATTAACTATTTGTCATTTAGCTGGGGACACCCTACAACCAGAGGTGGGTAGTAACGCGCTACATTTACTCCGTTACATCTACTTGAGTAACTTTTGGGATAAATTGTACTTCTAAGATTAGTTTTTATGCAACATACTTTTACTTGAGTATATTTATGGAGAAGAAACGCTACTTTTACACCGCTCCATTTATCTACATAAAGCTCGCTACTCGCTACTTTTTTTTATCGATCTGTTAATGTATGTTTTGGTTTTTCAAAGTAGGATCTACGCATGCCTGCGATTCACCAATCACATGCAGTCACGGGTGATGTTGGACCAATCAAACAGAGCCAGGCGGTCACAGGACCGTCACACATAAAACCAGATTTAAGCAAGTTGAAAAACTTATTGGGGTGTTACCATTTAGTGGTCAAATGTACGGAATATGTACTGTACTGTGCATCCATCCATCCATCCATCCATTTTCTACCGCTTATCTACTAATAAAAGTTTCAATCAATCAATCAAAAGTGTAAAGGAAAAAAAGACACTTTTTATTTCAACCGTACTTCCCATCAAAAGCCTAAAGACTGATCGCACAGTTCCTGTCTTCACAATAAAAGTGCCGCTCCACCGCGCCTGCGCTAACAAAATAAGAGTCTCCGAAAGCCAGAGCATACAAGCTAGCAAACTACGGAGTTGTATTTATTGTAAAGTGTATAAAAACGAATATGGAAGCTGGACAAATAAAATGCCAAAATCAACGAGTTTCATGTGGTATTAGACAGAAAGGAGGAACTTTTTTTTCTCCTCCATTTGAAAATGCGGACGTTATCAGCACTATACTGTCTGATTCCAATCAATGCACGTCATCAGAATCAGGTAATACACCAACTTATATTCTTGTCTTTATGAAAGATAGGAATCTATATGTTAAACATGCATGTATATTCATTAAAACACCTTTTACATGTAAACAAAAATGGCAAAATAATATAAATTATACTGTATATATAAATGTATGTATGTATATATATATATATGTATATATATATATATATATATATATATGATATGTGTGTGTATGTATATGATATGTGTGTGTATGTATGTGTATATATGAGGTAGATCACCTCGACTTGGTCATTTATTAAGTAATTGATTAAGTTTAAAAATCTCATTGGGGTGTTACCATTTAGTGGTCAATTGTACGGAATATGTACTGTACTGTGCAATCTACTAATACAAGTTTCAATCAATCAATCAATCAATCAATGCCTACTGAGCCTATGGTGCTGTTAAGTTATTGTGGCTCAATGTGCCTTAATTTTTTTTATTTTAATGTAGTATTATTTAATATATATTATTGTTTTAGTTGCTTAAGAGATATTCCTGGCTCTGAATTTGCATGTTGCTATTTTTATGTTTTTGTGCATTATTTGTTGCCGTAATCATTAAACAAACAGGTTACTTATCAGTTACTCAGTACTTGAGTAGTTTTTTTACAACATACTTTTTACTTTTACTCAAGTAAATATTTGGGGGACTACTCCTTACTTTTACTTGAGTAATAAATCTCTAAAGTAACAGTACTCTTACTTGAGTACAATTTTTGGCTACTCTACCCACCTCTGCCTACAACTTCCTCTCGGGGTTTCCGCACAACACTGTATATATTTATTCGGTTTGCCTTTTCTTTGGCCCACCCCTGTGTTATTAATTTTCTCTGCCTACAATAAAAAAAGAGTGAACAACTAAAAACTAAGGTTTTTTGTTTTCTCTAAACGCATACATTTGTCTAAGTACAGCTAAGGACACGCATTATTGTGGGTTTACTGCATGTAGTCTATCACTACAAGAACATTTAATCTGCCAGAAAGAATCTCTCTGCCATTTTCAGGTATGTTTCTTTTTTTATAAGTGGTCAGCTTGAAGCGTCCCTGTCTGCGACTCCCTCGTCGTCATGTTACGATTTTGCTTACTAGTTTTGATCACCCTCCTTATTTTGTCTCTGATTGGCCAGTCCATAATGTTTCACCCTCGTCTTAGTCAATTATGATTCTTTATACCTAACATATGCACACACTCCGCCACTCCCACCCCACGCCTTCACCACCGCTTGATATCCTTAGGGGTGATGGACAGCTGATCAACGCTTTAGCAGCCTGCCACCATAGCCCCACTCCCTCTCCTCTGTTGCAAGTTTTGTGGACTCTATGTAACATGTTACGGTGTGCTTATGGCTATTGAGTATTTTTTTTCTTGTCCTCAGTCTGGATCCCCTCCCAGGACCCCAGTCTGACATCGAACCTTTTTTTTGCAGTTTGCACATACTTTTCAGATGTGCGAAATAAGGATGCAAAATAGCATTTGCAGTTGAGTTTTATTATTGATTAATCAACCTGTGTGTGAAGAATAAAACTATTTACGTGTTCTCCTCAGACTGTTTTTGGTTTTCTGAAGACAGACAAATAGATCACGCTCCTTATTCTGCTCACTAAAAAGAAGCATTCCTCTGTGTTCACGTTTAGTAGATCAGCTTTGTGTATGCCATCAAGTTTGCACGTATCTCAGTCCACACAAACCTTTAGTGTCCGTGTCGCAGATCTTGGCTGGCCTTCTTTTTATACTTGTTTGTTTACATTACTGTGGCAAGTCTCGAAAAACTTAGCGAGAAACGAGAGAGGAATATATACAGTCAAAGAGCAAAGACAAGAGGTTGAGGTTATGAAGTTTTTTTTTAACCCTCTTATTTGAAAATGTATTATACAGTGATGGACTTTCAATGGTATGTGCATTTATAAGATAAAATTATAAAAGGTCAATAGAAAAATCCTTATTTATTTCAACTACTTTCCCTTAAGAAGCACTGAGGCCAGAAAGTGTGTTTTGTTAAATTCAACAAAATATTACTTGGTTACTAAAGTAAAGAATAGCTGTAGCCCTAAAACTATCTTAAAGAGTCAGCCATATTTTTGTCCTTCACATACAACCGGAGGGTTCCAAGTTTTAAATTCCAAGAATGCCATTTCTAACTTCCCAGCCTTCTGGAAAGCGGTACTAAATGATAGACATGTATGGTATTTTGGATCCCAAAAAATACTATTTTCTCTGGGATGTGTTACAAGTTTGATTATGACTGCTTTTTTTTGTGGATTTTAGGGTTTAAAAAAGAAAAATGTCAGCCCCTTTCCTGACATTTACGTACTCACAAACAAAGGTCTCTACATGTGTGCAGGGGTCTCCACATTTGGGGCATCGTAGCTGGCTTCCCCCTTTGCCTGATCCTCCAGAGCCTGAGGTTCTCTTGGCCTCACTGATGCTCTTCTGTGTAAACATGGTATCAAGTTACAGATCCTGCATGTGTAAAACTGAGTGGATTCTTTAGAGCAGAGGCTGCCTTGAATTTCAAGTTACCTTTCCACCATCACTCCCGCTGTCCTTAGTTGTTCCATCTTTGGAGGCAAAGCAGACTGCTGTCTCGGAAAAGGACCTTACCCGCACACGGGGAGGTAGATGAGCGTCCTTGGAACCATAACGACTCACAGAGTAAAACTGGAGCATAGAGCAGGACAATCCTGGAGCAACAACAACAGCTATTTAACTCCTAACTCGCACAATACAATGACTCAAACATGGCATGATGGCTATAACTGCATGAATTGTAAAAAACGTATTGCGGTGGTAAATTAATCATTAAAGTATTTAGATTATATGACTGGTAGTTATTTGGTCGTTTTTCATACTTTTCCAATGAGCAATAAACACACAAACATTATTTGTATTTGTCACTATAAAGCATAATAAGAATGAAGCCTTAAAGTTCAGTTTATATTTACAAATAAAAAAAAACATGTATTTCAAGGTGTGTATTAACTTGTACAGCTTGACTGATATTTGGCTCAAGAGGAAGCAAATATTATCATTGACCGTACTTGCCTTCTTTATTGACAATGTTTTCTTTAATTACTTACAAATTTGATCTTTGTTAATCCACATCACAAACGTAGGTACACCTGCACAATTTAATACAGTCGACCCTTTATTTACAATGTCCTCTATTTGCAACCTTTTAGATTTACAAACTTTTAAATCAAGCCAAATATGCCTGTGTGCGAAAAAGGCAAAAAAGCAAAGGTGCACCATTTTAGCCTTCCACTTTACTTGTTGCACAGGACAAGTCAGGTCTCAACACTCCATTTGTGCCGTTACTTTGCTTTTTCACCTTTTGGCAAATTTTATCCATCTTGCTAACTCAATATGAGTCTGAAAAACTCAGAGCAGCGTGGAAAGAAAGGAGCAAATCAGATGTTTCTATTTTAAATGTTTATTATTGAAGCAATATTGTTGTTTAAGTAAGGGATTTTTGTGATTTTGCTTGACGGCCCCATAGTGACTTTTGTGCGCGTGCTAGCAGAGCATAGATTATTGTTTTGGCTTTTTTATTTGATATATGTTAAATTTGTCACCCCTTTGTTATGTTGGTTGGATATACGTACCTCTGCCTCAAAGTAGGGGGCGATATATTGTGAACTTGCAGTTCAATGCCTCGGCAGTACTCTGACTCAACACACTGGGAAGAGTGGTGGCGCTCAAGCTAGCAAACACATTTCACTCCAGCGGAAGCCAGCGTTTAAAAAAAACAAAAAACTATTTATAACAAACATGGCATTTCTAGTAGAGTAAGCCAGCATTTGTGGGTGTTTTTTGCCAGATGCAAAAATATTGTTTTTATTGCTTGGAATGAAATTGCATTAAATAAATGTGTCTGCCAATATGGAGGATTATATGCTGGATCCAAGATTAAATAGTTCTCTAAACTGGACTTTTAGACAAAATGAATGTGATCATACAAAGTACGTTTTCATGGAGGATAGCTAATGCTGCTTCAGATACAAATACAGAAAGTTAAGATACACTCACAATTAGGGCTGGGCGATACATTGAGTTTGTAAGATATATTGATATATTTTTAAACAAGATATGAATTAAAAAATAAAATGACCAAACACCGCTTATTTGTTGTGTTCCTTGTTCTCCCCAGCTTCTCACTCCCTCACAAAACTCCATTGGCTACTAAATCCCTCACCTTCCTCCTTCCAAGCCGTGTTTGCACGTAAAAAAACGTTCATTAATGGTTGGTTGCTTACTATGATGAGTCACAATTGATTGCAATTAGGCCAATTAGAGGCAGGTTCGTGCAGGTCATCGAACCAGGAAGGGAAATTACAACAGACATCCCAAATGACAACGACAGAGTCGTAGTAGAGGGATTCTCTTCTTTAGATTTTTCTTTTACCGATGTAGACGACATCCAGGATACCCACAATGGGTCTACTTTCCACATACCCATCCTGATTAACTGGATTAATAAAAGTGCCAGTTGTCATTCACTTCAATTTCAGTGAATCTCACTCAAAAATTTATATATTTATATGTATACTTTCACCGGAAAATATATCGAGATATATATCGAACATCGAGTTTAAGTAAAAATGTATCAAAATATACTTTTTCGTCCATATCGCCCAGCCCTACTCACAATACTTGATTGATTTATGAAGCGCTTTTCACAGATAAAATCACAAAGCGCTGTGCAAAACATCGGTGAAGTAAAACAACAATTCAATTAAAACAACAGGGGCAACATCATAAAAAGGACAACAAGTGGATTAAAAATTATAGTTAAACGGTGCATTAACTAAAAGCATTACTAAAAACAGACGTTTTCAAATGTATCTTAAAATTTTCAACGCCGCCAAATCACGGAGGTACTGGTGCAAATTGTTCCAGAGTCTGGTAGCTATAGCCTGGAATGCCAGGTCTCCACGGGTTTTAAAACAAGTTTTTGGGATCATTAGAAGACCCTGGCCTGAAGATCGGTGGCTGTGCCCTGAGGAGTCGGGGGCATAGCAAATCAGTGATGTACAGAGGGGCCCCACCATGCAACGCACGGACTAAAATCTTAAACTCGATGCAGAAATTTAACTGGAAGCCAGTGAAGACTGGATAGAACGGGGGGTGATATTGACTGTTCTGGGTGCATCGGTCAAATGTCTGGTAGCCGCATTTTGTACAGTCTGAAGCTTCTTTAGCGTTGACTTACCTACTCACTACTCATACCTAATCAGTATCCTAGTAGTTTGAGTGCCCGCCCTGAGATCGGTAAGTTGTGAGCTCAAACCCCAGCCGAGTCATACCAAAGACTATAAAAAGGGGACCCATTACCTCCCTGCTTGGCACTCAGCATCAAGGGTTGGAATTGGGTAGCTGGGGAGTAGCTGCCCACTTTTCCCCTCACCTCCCAGGGGGTGAAAAAGGGGATGGGTCAAATGCAGCGGACATATTTCACCACACGTAGTGTGTGTGTGCGTGACAATTATTGGTACTTTAACTTAGGCTAAGCGATATGTCGATATGCACGATATATCGCGGGTTTGTCTCTGAGCAATATAGAAAATGACTATATCGTGATAGTTGAGTATATGTTCTCACGCAGTTGCTTTTAGCTGTGGGCATTACACTACAGGCTCTACTCACTCTTTCCTGTGTCTCCTTCTCACAGACAAGCGCCCCTTCTTACATACATCACATACTGTCACGTGATTGGCCCAAATACTTTTTGGGCCCATTTATCATATCAGTATGATAACGTTTTTATGACAGCAAAAAGGGACAAGTGGTAGGAAATTGATGGATGGATAGCTACCTTTTTTTCCCTGTTACTCTAATGTGCAACCTGAATCAACAATGATTAGAGCTGCACATATGAATTTAAGTAAAAAAAAAAGAAGAGAGAAAAGGGGGGAAACAATTCCAAAAGTACCTATGCCTCACCTGGTGTTTAGTTCACCAAAGTCACTGGTTGAAACAGTTTTACATTACAAACGTTAGCTTAGCATTGGCGTTTAGGTGCATAATTGTTCATGACTGTTCATTTTAGAATTAATTTTAAAACATTGCGGGTTTTTTTTTTAAGCTTTACATGGACTGGCACCTCATTATATCTCGGACTTCATCCAAATTTGCACTCCTGTGCGCTCTGGGGTCGGAGACCAACTCCAGCTCATAGTGCCCAAGACCAGACTTAAAACCAGGGGAGACAGGGCCTTCTCTGTGGTAGGTGTTGTAAGCACAATACCAATGGCGCACAATTTGCAAAATGCGCAACTGCATTTTCCAAATTTAACGTCAAATCAAATCAAATCAAATGTTTATTGGATTCATCAATATACAGTGTACATCCACGACAGAACTACTGACTAAACTACTACCACAACTTAGTTTACTATTTATAAAATATAATAATGTAGGGTTACCTGGAACTTGAAATACGCCACCCGGCCGGAATCCACACTTGGTAGTAGTTTAGTCAGTAGTTTAGTCGTGGATGTACACTGTAAAGTGATGAATCCAATAAACATTTGATTTCATTTGATTTGAGATTAAATTAAAAAAAAACGGTTGCGCATTTTGCAAATTGCGCGCTATTGGTTTTGTGCTTACAACATCGGCCCTAAGCTCTGGAACACTATGGCCCTCCATTTTAGAATTGCTCCCACAGTGTAGTGTTTTAAGTGTCGTCTTAAGACCCACTTTTATTCTTGGGCTTTTAACACTACGTGAGTTGTGTGGTCCTATGTGTTTTCTATGTTGTTGTTTTTTTATCTCTATTTATTGTTTTAACTGGTTTTACCCTTTAAAATCGTTTTAAATATTTTTTTTGTTTTTATTTTTATTTTTATATATGTTTTATTTTGTATTCAGTCATTGGTGGAGCTAAGGATATTTGAATATTGTTTTTAATATTGTTGTGCAGCACTTTAGAAACATGTATGTTGTTTAAAGGCCTACTGAAACCCACTACTACCTACCACGCAGTCTGATAGTTTATATATCAATGATGAAATATTAACATTGCAACACATGCCAATACGGCCTTTTTAGTTTACTAAATTACAATTTTAAATTTCTCGGGAGTTTCGTCCTGGAAACGTTGTGTAATGATGACGTGTACGCAAGACGTCACGGGTTTATAGGAAGTATGAGCGCTGCACACACACACAGCTAAATGTCGTCTGCTTTAACCACATAGTTACACAGTATTTTGGAGATCTGTGTTGCTGAATCTTTTGCAATTTGTACAATTAATAATGGAGAAGTCAAAGTAGAAAGATGGAGTTGGGAAGCTTTAGCCTTTAGCCACACAAACACACAATGATTCCTTGTTTAAAATCCCAGGAGGTGAAACTTTACTATGGATCAGAGCGCGGTCAAGCAAACATGAATTAAGACGGAATGTCAACCAGCAGGTTTCAGTGAGAAAATTGTGGTTAAAAAGTCGCTTCTTACCGGAGAAAAGCTGAGCTTGTGTCGTCCATGCAGCTGCCGTCGACTCCCCTGAGACACTGCGCGTCAACACACCCGTGGAGAAACCCTTCCGACTATCAGGTACTATTTAACTCACTAAAACACTAGCAACACAATAGAAAGATAAGGGATTTCCCAGAATTATCCTAGTAAATGTGTCTAAAAACATTGGAATCCGTCCCAATCGCGTTTTTTTTTCTTTTTTAGTCCGTCGCTATGAATATCCTCAAACACAAATTTTTCATCCTCGCTCAAATTAATGGGGAAATTGTCGTTTTCTCGGTCCGAATAGCACTTTTTGTTGGCGGCTCCCATTATAAATCAATGTGAATATGTGAGGAGCCCCCACACTTGCGATGTCATCGGCTGCGACTTCCGGTAGAGGCAGGGCTTTTGTCTTAGTACCGAAAGTTGCAAACTTTATCGTGGATGTTCTCTACTAAATCCTTTCAGCAAAAATATGGCAATATCGCGAAATGATCAAGTATGACACATAGAATGGACCTGCTATCCCCGTTTAAATTAAGAAAATCTCATTTCAGTAGGCCTTTAAGACCCACTTTTATTCTTAGGCTTTTAACACTACATGAGTTGTGTGGTCCTATGTGTTTTCTGTGGGGTTTTTTATCTCTACTTATTGTTTTAATTGGTTTTACCCTTTAAAATAGTTTTTAATTTTGTTTTTGTTTTTATAGTTTTTTTTACATAAGTTTTATTTTTTATTCAGTCATCGGTGGAGCTAAGGATATTTGAATATTGTTTTTAATATTGTTGTGCAGCACTTTGGAAACACGCATGTTGTTTAAATGTGCTATACAAATAAAGTGGATTGGATTGAATAATACGTCACAACAAGTGTCACGGACATTAGCCTTTTTTGAATTGATTGAAACTTTTATTAGTAAATTGCACAGTACAGTACATATTCCGTACAAATGACCACTAAATGGTAACACCCGAATAAGTTTTTCAACTTGTTTAAGTCGGGATCCGCGTTAATCAATTCATAGTCCGCGGACCTGAGCTAGGAATGAGCAAAACAACAATGTCATGCAGCATTAGCCGACTTCTGCCTTCCCCTCTTACCTCTGTGTGCTGTGTTTAGGAACAACCTCGCCGCCGAAGCACACGAACAGGACATAACTCCTCTTTTGAGTCAAACAATCCTGTGCGACACACACAAAAGAAAAAGTGGCTAAATGAGCTGAGTGCTAAGAGCAGAAGCCGCACAGTGGAGGGCGTCTGATGCTTGCTAACCATTTCGTAACGGCGTCGCGGTTAGCATTTGCACAACAGGTCATTCCCTATTAAAAAGGCAGTTTGTTACTTTTTATGACAAGAGTACAACATTAAATACACTGTCTGACCGGGACAATTGCGTATTAATATTGTCACAAGTCCAAAACGCAGTTAAAGAGGCTAAATAAACAATTTAGCTAAAGTCAGCTAGCACACGCTTATAGGCCAAAACAATTTAGCATTTTCCCAAATAGCAAAATATGTTTCACAACATGCACAACATTCACTTACATATCCTTGTTAAGGTCATTTACGACAAACAATACAGTACTAAATGGCTTGTTATACTCACAGGGAATGACGAAAAATACAACAGTCTTTGCCTTGGTGACGTAATTGCCACTATAGTTTAGAGTGCGACGGCCGGGTCAACTTGACATGTTCATACCGCAATTCCGTGCGCAGAAATGGATCCCGTTCGGCTTCTCGGAGCCAGCACTTCCCAGGTGGGCCACGACCCACTGTGATGTAACTCCTGCGGTTGCGAAGTAGGTCGGCCTCCCTTGCTAGCACGCTCACTAGCTCGCCGCTTGCAGCTGCACGGAGGAGTGATTTGTGCACACGACGTGTAGTGGCGTGGAGGCTGGACTGCCTCGCAGAATCCACGACCACCGAACATCCACGTTGTTTGAGATCCACTTGCGCAAGGTGCATTCAGGCAACCTTTGTGATGTATTGATTGACGACTTAGTCTCGCCTGACTGGCCACATCATTAGGCACACCTACAAACACCAATGGTCGATGCAGACACAAATCCTGTCAGTGTTGGCATTGAACTGTCTTGATTTTGATACAGTTGTTTTTGTTGCTGTTTTAAGTTTTATTTCGAACATTTCAAACTACTTCCTTAAAGGCCTACTGAAATGAGATTTTCTTATTTAAACGGGGATAGCAGGTCCATGCTATGTGTCATACTTGATCATTTCGCGATATTGCCATATTTTTGCTGAAAATATTTAGTAGAGAACATCCACGATAAAGTTTGCAACTTTCGTTGTTAAGAGAAAAGCCCTGCCTCTACCTGAAGTCGCAGACGATGACGTCACAAGTGTGGGGGCTCTGTCACGCCAAATTTCTTCTCCCTACAAACTCCCCCCCCCCATTTACTTCCGGGGTCATGATTAATACAGACCTTTTGTTAACGCTATATTACAAAAATATAACGCTATATTTTAAAAATACACACGTTTTGTTAACGCTATATTATAAAAAAATTTAAAAAAACAATTTAAAAACACAAGCTATGGGATGACATAAGAGGAAACGTGACCCCGGAAGTAAATGCGTCATCCCATAGCTTGTGTTTGTAAATTGTTTTTAAAAATTTTTTTATAATATAGCGTTAACAAAACGTCTGTATTTTTATAATATAGCGTTATATTTTTATAATATAGCGTTAACAAAACGTCTGTTTTAATCATGACCCCGGAAGTAAAATGGGAGGGGGGGAGGTTTTTTATAGGGGGTGAAGAAATTTGGCGTGACAGCTCCTCACATATTCACATTGATTTTAATGGGAGCCTCCAACAAAAAGTGCTATTCGGACAGAGAAAACAACATTTTCCCCATTAATTTGAGCGAGGATGAAAGATTTGTGTTTGAGGATATTGATAGCGACGGACTACAAAAAAAACAAAAAGACAAGTTTGAAAAAAAAAAACGCGATTCCATTTGGACGGATTCCGATGTTTTTAGACACATTTAAATAAATAAATAAATGGGTTGTACTTGTACAGCGCTTTTCTACCTTCAAGGTACTCAAAGCGCTTTGACACTACTTCCACATTTACCCATTCACACACACATTCACACACTGATGGAGGGAGCTGCCATGCAAGGCGCTCACCAGCACTCATCAGGAGCAAGGGTGAAGTGTCTTGCTCAGGACACAACGGACGTGACGAGGTTGATACTAGGTGGGATTTGAACCAGGGGCCCTCGGGTTGCGCACAGCCACTCTCCCACTGCGCCGTCCCTATTTACTAGGATAATTCTGGGAAATCCCTTATCTTTCTATTGTGTTGCTAGTGTTTTAGTGAGTTTAACAGTATCTGATAGTCGGAGGGCTGTGTCCACGGGTGTCTTGACGCCAATGTCTCAGGGGAGTCGACGGCAGCTATGGACGGCACAAACTCAGCTTTTCTCCGGTAAGAAGCGACTTTTTAACCACAATTTTCTCACCGAAACCTGCTGGTTGACATGTAGTCGGGATTCATGTTCGCTTGACAGCGCTCTGATCCATAGTAAAGTTTCAACTCCAGGAATTTTAAACAAGGAATCACCGTGTGTTTGTGTGGCTAAAGGCTAAAGCTTCCCACCTACATCTTTCTACTTTGACTTCTCCAATATTAATTGAACAAACTGCAAAATATTCAGCAACACAGATGTCCAAAAAACTGTATAATTATGCCGTTAAAGCAGGAGACTTTTACTGCGTGTGTGCGCAGCGCTCATACTTCCTAAAAACCCGTGACGTCTTGCATACACGTCATCATTACACAATGTTTTCAAGACGAAACTCCCGGGAAATTTAAAATTGCAATTTAGTAAACCAAAACGGCCGTATTGGCAAGTGTTGCCATGTTAATATTTCATCATTGATATATAAACTATCAGACTGCGTGGTGGGTAGTAGTGGGTTTCAGTAGGCCTTTAATGACTGCCATAACCACAACACCAGGAGGAGCTCCACAAACCACATTAACACTAGAAGACACAGGATTTTTTTGCTCTACCTATAAAACCCAGAGGGCAGCCGATCGGCTGGAAGGCACCCTGTGAACCTTCCTTTTGTTATGTAAACGGGCAATCACTGGGGGACCACAGGGGTGGGACATGCTGAGCCACTTCACTCAAAACACCTTGACATAAAATGGGGGACATAAAATGGGGGAGGGGGAGAATCAGATAGGAGCTGCTAACTGACTGCCTGTCTTTCACCAGTTTCCCAGACACATAGGAAAAGTAAGAGAACAGAACCACATAAAAAAAACACTCAAAATCTGTGGTAGCCCCACCAGTCATTTACAGAATTGCTCATCAAGTTGCTATCCGTACAAGATAATGATTTATTTTATGTAACATTTTTTTCAAACTGAGATACACCAGAAACGTATTTGATTTGTTTTATTTTAGAATTTTTATATTGTTTTTGCCTGTTTTGCCCTTTCCCTCTATTTTCTCTTTTCCTGTCTCTCCCGGTCTCTACTCATAGATAACCAGACGCACTGTTGCTGTTTGCCCGTACTGTAATGTGATGTTATGTCAAAGATATATTATATGTCTGACTTCAAAATACCAGTTATGGATTTGAGCTGTGCCAGGTTCTCCTCCTCAGGTCGCCTTTACGCAGAAGACAAAAAGACATTCAATCAATCAATCAATCAATGTATTTTATTTCGGCAATCTTCACATAAAACAAAGAACAACAACAAGAAAAGAAAAAAAAAAAACACTCATTTGAGCAATGATTGAGCCGAAAGGGTGTAGGTTGAAGCAACGCTTATATAAACCTACCCCATCACAACAAGAACAAGGTTCAAAATATATAAAATCTAAAACATGCTTCACTTATATTACTTCTTTTTTTTTAAACAATATATAAGCAACATATATGTAGCACACGTCTCATATACACAGTTTAACATTTAAATCAAACATATACATTTGTACACATATATATATATATATATACATATATACACACACATATACATATATATATACACACATATATATATACAACCATATATATATATACACACATATATATATATATATACACACACATATATATATATATATATATATATATATATATATATATATATATATTACACATACACAATTCATTTAAATTCCATATAAAGTGGTAATATATACATTTTAATATAACCTATATGTATAATTATGAAATCATAAATTGTATTTATATACATATATATTATTGTCTTTCTAAAACAATGTTTGCTCTTCTTTCTTATATTTACTAATGATAAATGATTTAAAAAGCTTTTTAAACTGGTTTATGTTGGTGCTGTGTTTTATTTCATCCTTTAAACAGTTCCATATTTTAACCCCTGCTATTGTTATACTCATTCGTTTCTGCGTTGTTCTACAATATTGGATCTTAAAAAGTAGTTCTCCTCTTAAATTATAATTCCCTTCTCTTTGTAAAAATCTTCTCTGTAACCCTGTTGGAAGTAAATCTTTACTTGCTTTATAAATCATTTGGGCAGTCTTGAGTTGGATGAGATCTGGTAGTTTTAAATCAAATGTTTTTATAAATAATCCATTAGTGTGTTCTCGGGGTCCTGTGTTATGTATCAGTCTGATGGCCCTTTTTTGCATTATAAATAGTGGTTGGATGTTCGTCCTGTATGTATTTCCACACACTTGTAGACAGTAACTCAAATATGGTAAAACGAGTGTACAATAAAGAGTGTGTATTGTTTTTTGATTAAGAATGTGCCTTGTTTTACCCAGGACAGCAATACTTCTGGCCAACTTCCCTTTGATGTATGTAATGTGTGACTTCCAGCAGATCCTGTGGTCCAACATCACACCCAAAAATTTGATTTTATTTACTCTTTCTATACTAACATTGTCTATATACAATTTTACATCTATATAATTTCTCTTCATTCACACCTCAATGCTCAGATGTGGTCAGAGAGCGCACCCAAGGGGCACTGCCATGCTAATTACCAATGTGGCCATAATGGCTCATGTGACTGCAACCTAATTGCCTCGTTTACATAACAAAGGGAGGGCCTTCCAGCCAATCGGCTGACCTGTGGGTTTTAAAGGTAGAAAACCCAAATGGCCGCTCTTTGGGTCTTCAAGTGTTAAACCCAGATTCCGATCTAACAAAGGTCTTAACTCTTTCTCTTTATATGCCACATCAATGTGGAATGCACTCCCAACAGGTGCAAAAGTAAGTGCATCTCTATATTCCTTCAAAACCGCTCTAAAACAACACCTCCAGGCAACTTCAAGCCTTTACAAATACCCTCCTCCATTCACATCCCATCTCTCCGGATTATAAATAACCTAATGTAAATAATCAAATGTACTTCTAATGTATTTACTTGTTCTTATGCTATGTGAACTCACTATGTTCTCTGCTGGCTGTACATATCCTACCAAGTAAGACCTACATTGTTTCAATGTCCATTTCTCTGTTGATGACTGAAGTACTGATTATCAACCAATCTCCTCATCCCAGCCCCCAAATTGTAAATAATGTAAATAATTCAATGTATATACTATGATGATTAACCTGTGTGATGACTGTATTATGCTGATAGTATATATTTGTACCATGAATTGATTAACGTGGACCCCGACTTAAACAAAATGAAAAACTTATTCTTGTGTTACTATTTAGTGGTCAATTGTACGGAATATGTACTAAACTGTGCAATCTACTAATAAAAGTATCAATCAATCAATGTATACAGTTCCATCCATCCATCCATTTTCTTCCACTTAGCCGATGTCGGGTCGCGGGGGCAGCAGCCTAAGTAGAGAATCCCAGACTTCCCTGTCCCTGCCCCCTTATTTCGAACATGCATACAGTTAAGATGATACATCACATATTTTGGTTGAAGTCTTCATTTCCATTTTCTCATTACATTTTCAAAAACGAGCAGGAAGAAGCGGAGCTATTCTTTTTCCACGTCATAACTATTACCTACACTTTTATTCACTTCCTGTCCTCAACTTGTAATGCTCAGTGGCCTTGTGGTTCAAGTGTCCGCCCTAAAACTGGAAGGTCGTGAGTTCCAACACCCGATTCATACCAAAGACTATAAAAATGGGACTCATTACCTCCCTGCTAGGTACTCAGCATCACGGGTTGAAATGGGGGGTTAAATCACCAAAAATTATTCCCGGCCGCGGCCACAACTGCTACTCGCTGCTCCCCTCACTTCCCAGGGGGGTTAAAGGGTGATGGGTCAAATGCAGATAATAATTTCGCCACACCTAGTGTGTGTGTGACAATCATGGGTATCCATCCATCCATTTTCTACCGCTTGTCTCTTTTGGGGACGCGGGTAGGTGCTGGAGTCTATCTCACCTGCAATCGGACGGAAGGCGGTGTACGCCAACTTATCACAGGGCTTTTTTTAAAGCATATTAAATATGTTTATTTATTAATTTTCAAGCATAAAAATGGCTGCATGAACAAAACAGAGCAATAATATAGTCGTATTGGCCACTAGAGGAGATCAACCCAATTAGAGCGTGCTGTTTAGTATCGTGGCCACTGATTGGCTCAGCCTAAAGCAGCATTAATGTATTGGATTAAAGAGTGTGAAGGTGACTATTCATAATGGAAAAGTAACTATTTACAAGGTCTTAAACACTTTTATTTGCTAGCAATGACCATATTTGATTAATAATTCCTACTTTGTAGAAAATAATATATGTCAGGGCAGGAAAAAATACCAATTTTTATTTTTATTTATTTAAATCAACCGTCTGATAAATAAATAAAGTCAATTGCTATTCACCTAATGAGATGAATAAGATTGTCTCATTTTCAGTAAGGTTCAAAATGTTCATCAGGATTCTTCTTCTTTGTACTTTGTAAACACTTTGAGTTTGAACCGTTTCTTAAACCGGATCATTATTACTTTGACGTCTTTGCTTAATCCATTCCATCATTTAATTCCACATATTCATAAACTACAGTTGTAAGTGTTGTAGATGCATTAAACATTTTTCTCTAAGAATTTTGTTGAGAGGAATTGTTGTATATTCTTGGTTAGCAGGTTATAGTTTGCCTTGTACATTATTTTAGCTCTTTGCAAATGCATCAAGTCGTTGAATTTCAAAAGTTTAGATTAAATATACAAAGGGTGTGAATGTTCTCTATATCTAACATTATGTATTATTCTAACTGATCTTTTTTGTAACACGGTTAAAGAATTAAGTGTACTTTTGTAGTTATTTCCCCAATTTTTTTCACAATAACTCTCAGATATGGTAACACTTGCGAGCAGTAGAGAAAATTGAGTGATTTCTGGTCCAGAGCATATCTTTGTGTATTCATTATTGCCATGTTTCTTGCCACTCCATGTGGTGTATTTTTATATGAGATTTCCAGTTCATTTTACTATATGTCATTCATTCAAAAAATGTATTTATTTCACCCTTTCAATGTCTACTCTGTCTATTTGTATTTCAGTTTTACTTTCTCTTTTACCAAATAGTATTATTTTAGTTATACTGTAGTTTAAGGATAGTCTGTTTTTGTTAAACCATCTTTTTAATTTGTAATTTTCTTCTGTTATTATTTGTAGTATCAATCAATCAATGTTTATTTATACAGCCCTAAATCACTAATGTCTCAAAGGGCTGCACAATCCACAACACAAACCACTACGACATCCTCGGTAACCCCACATAAGGGCAAGGAAAACTCACACCCAGTGGGACGTAGGTGACAATGATGACTATGAAAACCTTGGAAAGGACCACATATGTGGGCAACCGCACCTCTAGGGGACCGAAAGCAATGGATGTTGAGCGGGTCTAACATGATACTGTGAAAGTTAAATCCATAGTGGATCCAACACAGCCGCAAGAGTCCAGTCCAAAGCGGATCCAACACAGCAGCGAAAGTCCCATCCACAGCGGAGCCAGTAGGAAACCATCCCAAACGGAGGCGGATCAGCAGCGCAGAGATGTCCCCAGCTGATAGACAAGCGAACGGTCCATCCTGGGTCCCGACTCTGGACAGGCAGTACTTAATCCATGGCCATCGGACCGGACCCCCTCCACAAGGGAGAGTGGGACATAACAGAAAAAGAAAATAAACGGCAGATCAACTGGTCTAAAAAGGGAGTCTATTTAAAGGCTAAAGTATACAAATGAGTTTTAAGGTGAGACTTAAATGTTTCTACTGAGGTGGCATCTCGAACTGTTACCGGGAGGGCATTCCAGAGTACTGGAGCCCGAACGGAAAACGCTCTATAGCCTGCAGACTTTTTTGGGGCTTTGGGAATTACTAATAAGCCGGAGTCCTTTGAACGGAGATTTCTTGCCGGGACATATGGTACAATCCAATCGGCAAGATAGGATGGAGCTAGACCGTGTAGTATTTTATACCTAAGTAGTAAAACCTTAAAGTCACATCTTAAGTGAGCAGGAAGCCAGTGCAGGTGAGCCAGTGCAGGCGTAATATGATCAAACTTTCTGGTTTTTGTCAAAAGTCTAGCAGCCGCATTTCGTACCAATTGTAATCTTTTAATGCTAGACATGGGGAAACCCGAAAATAATACGTTACAGTAGTCGAGGCGAGACGTAACAAACGCATGGATAATGATCTCAGCGTCGTTAGTGGACAAAATGGAGCGAATTTTAGCGATATTACGGAGATGAAAGAAGGCCGTTTTAATAACGCTTTTAATGTGTGGCTCAAAGGAGAGAGTTGGGTCGAAGATAATACCCAGATTCTTTACAGAGTCGCCTTGTTTAATTGTTTGGTTGTCAAATGTTAAAGTTGTGTTATTAAATAGAGGTCGGTGTCTAGCAGGACCGATGTGAAGTGAAGTGAATTATATTTATATAGCGCTTTTCTCTAGTGACTCAAAGCGCTTTACATAAATGGGGGCCATAGTTTGGGGACCCTTGCTCTACTCCCACCCCACCCCCACCAAAGAAAGTGGTCAAAAATGTACTTGTGTTCACATTTCATTGACTAAATTTGCCCTTGAATGATTGGATGAACTGGCTGAGGCTGAGTCTGTCATTGAGCGAATCAGCAATCTTGAAACACAAAACCCCTGCCAGATAATTTTTCAACTTTCATTCCGTTGTTCTGTGTTGATATGGAGAATTTTACAGTCCAGTAAGTGATGTTTTCTTTATAAAAATCTAGCATAGTTGTATCTTTTATCTGTTATTGGAGACTGTTTGTGTATGAAAATGAGCTTCCCATACTTGAAAGACCAGCAGCCGCCGCTGAACAGTAGTTGCATTGCATTGCATCATTCTGAGAGCTGTTTATAATGTTGGATGACAACATTTGAAAAGTAAACCCAACAGGACTTTCACACCATTGCAAGAAACAGCCACAATAATAAAATCTGCTTTCTAAATAGCTCTCACAGTGTCAATCCATCCATCCATTTTCTACCGCTTATTCCCTTTCGGGGTCGCGGGGGGCGCTGGCGCCTATCTCAGCTACAATCGGGCGGAAGGCAGGGTACACCCTGGACAAGTCGCCACCTCATCGCAGACAGTGTCAATCATAACTGCGAAATATTAACCTTAGAGCGTTTTCAAAAATGTGATTGTGCATATGTACAACAGCCAACGGTCATGTTATGAGTTACTGCAGCATTTTTAGTGTAGTATATCTCAAATACTGTACATGTTGTCTATAATGATTTGTATTCAACCTTTGACCTGCATCCATGAATCCTATGATTAGATCGCAGTGCGCTGCAGTACAACACCTGTTTGCAGAATGTAATCATACAAGAATGGGGAAACTATTGTTTTATGATTTGACATTATTTTGCTTGTATAATCAAACCACAGAAATACTAAATACTGGAACAACTTAATATGTATTCATAATTTGCAGTAATATACCCACGTTCGAAATAAACTGAAACTATAACTAAGTAACTAAATGTAGTTTCATTGCATCACATTATAAAATTACCAGCCACTCTTTGCAGTTTTGATTGTCATTGCTCCTTTGAAAGAGTGGCTATTAAGGGGAAAACGAATAAAAAACACATTTACTATTTATATGTCAAATATTTACTAGAGATGACTGTACTCTAGCATGATGATGATGACGAAATTAGTTTATTACAGTCATATAAGCAACCATTCTGTGTGATCAATTTATCGGAGCAGATTATACACATCAACAATCATTCACAATTTCACATTTAGACACAAAAAGAAAAGAAAAAGAATGACCGAAAAAGGAAT
The DNA here is from genome assembly GCF_033978795.1 of Nerophis ophidion. NCBI lineage: Eukaryota > Metazoa > Chordata > Actinopteri > Syngnathiformes > Syngnathidae > Nerophis > Nerophis ophidion. The sequence goes on from NC_084622.1 coordinate 28,693,541, forward strand.
AGGCTGAAGCCCAGGCTTATATTTGCCTATCCCACACATTGACTGAAAATTAGATTGCCTGGAACAGGCCTGGGCAATTATTTTGACTCGGGGACCACATTTAGAGAAAAATATGTGTCTGGGCGCCGGTATATCTATTTTTAGGGACACTAATACAATACCTCACAATAATGTCTAATTAAATGCTCTTTTGACTGACCGCCTTTTAAAACGTAATTGAATTTTGCATTTTTGTATGATTGCTAAATCACTGAACATTGACAAAATAATGTCACACCCCCTTTCGATCGACATATTTTACAATCAAGTCAAACGCAACAAAAATGCAACAGACAGTGAAATTTGAACGCGAAGGGTACAAAATAAACCCACCTACAATCTGATATATCTGATATATCACTAAGCTTTAGAACTTTGTTGTGAAAATCTCTTTCCGTGTCTGTGGAAACACTTCCCACCCACACTGCTTGGTGCCTCATCTGAGTTGCTGTGACGTAGATTACCATAGTAACTAATTAGATGACCATAGTAACTAATTAGATTACCATCCATCCATTCTTCCGCTAATCCGTGGTGAGGTCGCGGGGGCAGCAGTTTAAGCAGGGAAGCCCAGACTTCCCTCTCCCCAGCCACTTCGTCCAGCTCCACCCTGGGGATCCCGAGGCGTTCCCAGGCCAGCCGGGAGACATAGTCTTCCCAACGTGTCCTGGGGCTTGCCCGTGGCCTCCTCAGGTAGGCGTTTGGGTGGTAGTAACTAATTAGATTACCATAGTAACTAATTAGATTACCATAGTAACTGGCATATCATCCAAAAGCGCAGATTCCAACCATTGAAATAATTTGTATAGTTGAAGACTTACGGTCATTAGAAAACATCACTGTACTTCATACTTGCAGCTACAGTTTCCATCTTAAAGATCTAAAAACAATTATTTGGGAATGTCCGGTGGGCCGGATTGAAAAGCTTAACGGGCCACATGCAGCCCCCGGGCCTTAATTTGCCCAGGTCTGGCCTGGAACATCAACGCTAAAAAAAAAAATCAATGGGATGAAAGTAATTGTTGCTATATTTTATAATTTTCCATTGTTTCGACTTTCAAGGCTTTCTTAAACCTTAAAAAAGAACTACACATCTTCAACTCATCACTGAGTTTGTTCCACCATTTAACTCCTAAAAACTTGGGATAGGTTGATTGGCAGCACTAAATGGTCCTTAGTGTGTAAATGTGAGTGTGAATGTTGTCTATCTGTGTTGGCCCTGTGATGAGGCCTTGACTTGTCCAGGGTGTATGCCGCCTTCCACCCGTGTGCAGCTGAAATAGGCTTCAGCAACCCCCCCCCCCCCCCCCCCCCCGAAAGGGACAAGCGGTAGAAAATGGGGATGGTTGGATTGAACTGAAATACATTTGTATTCAAAAATCAATATTCCCTGTAAATTATAGTTTTCTCCTCTTAATTTAAATAACCTAAGAATACAAGCTGGAAGGCTGTTCTTTACTCGAAACACAATTCCCATTGTTTTTAAAAGGACAATATGTGAACATTTTAAAACATTAGAACTTATGAATAATGGATTGTTAGGTTCATAGTATCACACTTTGTGTATTAGTATAAATACTCTTTTTTTAAAATGTAATTATTAGGTCTATGTTTTATGAACATTTCCCCAAACTTCAACACAATATTTTAAATAAACATGCAGACAGACAGAGATAGATAGATAGATAGATAGATAGATGAGTACTTTATGGATTCCTTCAGGTGAATTAAAATTCCAGCAGACATTTCTTATTCAGCATACGTCTCACTTTATAAATAATCTATTAGCATCTATTATTGTTTCTATTATTTTGTCAATGTGAGAGTTTGGGTATTACAATAGGTCTATGGAGGAAAAAGAACAACTAAACGCTGTAAATGTGAAGTGTACACTTTCTACCAGTAGAGGTCAGTATTGTGTCGTGCAGTCCGTGTGAATGATCGCGATAGGTGCAATAGGCGAAAGTTTATGGGAGATGGGAAATATTTAAGTTTTTTTTTCCGAATAACAATATATAAAGATATAATGTAGTAGTAGTAGTAGTACAAGTAAAAACGCTTGTGTCGCTTCTCGTGTTTGCTTTGTACATGTTTTTTCGTCGTGTCTGACTTTTGCCTTTGTTTTCAAGTGACCGTACGGTGGCTCTAAAGGGTAAAAATTCAAGGTAAATGTTTTGACTTTTAATCTAGTTTTAAATTGTGTAAAATATTGAAGAGCACCTAACTGTTGTAAAGTTTCAAACATTACTTTGGATCCGTCCCATAGCTGTCACCTGAAAAGAAAAACACAAACAAAAAAGACAAAACAATATATTAAATTCACTTTATAGGAGATGTGTGACTATCAAAAAACAATTAGTCATTGAGAGTGGAAAGCAGGGCTCTGTCTGACACGCTAGGTCCAAAGGATGCAACATGAAATAATTATTGCTGTCTAGAGGGTGATTTATTGTCCCTTTGAGTAAAAATACAATACATTACATTCAGATGGTATGTGGTTCCTTTGCAGTCCTTTTACGCTCCTTTTGCGGTCAACAGAAGTAACGGCACCTAGGTTCACACTCTCTCCAAACAAGCCAAACAATTCCTCCAGACAAGTGCAGGTGATATTCATTCAGCAATCATTCAGCCCCACTAACACTCCACGCACGCACGCACGCACGCACGCACGCACGCACGCACGCACGCACGCACGCACGCACGCACGCACGCACGCACGCACGCACGCACACACACACACACACACACACACACACACACACACACACACACACACACACACACACACACACACACACACACACACACACACACACACACACACACACACACACACACACACACACACACACACACACACACACACTATCCCAGGTGACGCGTAAGAGACAAATCCCTGCCTCTACATTCCGGCCCCTAATTATTATAACATAATAATTACTTAACAATAGTAGCAGCACGGAAATATTCAATGTAAAATACATCAAATCAAACAAGAACATTAGAACTTCCTTTTTTTTTTCTTCAGTTATAACAAGAGTTCATTTTCAATGTCCTTGTGCAAGCAGGTTCTTCAAATATATAAGTTTCACTAGGCCAGAGGTTCCAGAACCTTCAGAGCCTAGACAGAGTATGGTCTGTGTCACAAGTCATATTCAAAGTCAAGTCCTGTCAAATAATCCCATCAGATGTCCTCGGCTTCCTGAAGCAGACACATCTTAGTGACAGGCCTGTCCAGATAGCTTCTCCTTGTCTTGATCTTGGCTTGTTGAACAAGTCCTCTTTTATCTTGAACGACCTGGACAACTCTCCCCATAATCCAAGAGTTGCGAGGTGCAGAGTCATCCACAACAAGCAAAATGTCTCCTGGAACAAAATTGTGCTTGGTCTTATTCCATTTTTGGCGTTCTTGAAGCTGCGGTAGGTATTCTTGTGTCAATCTTTTCTGAACAGGTTGGACATATGCTGAAGTTCTTTCCATCTACGCACAGCATACAAGTCATCTTTTTTGAAAAACACCAATTTGATTTTTTTTCTTGTGCGGATGGTATACACCATAATGTGGAATATACCAGGTTCTTCCATGATTACATGCCAGATCTTCCACAGACACTCTTTCAGCATAACCGCAGATAATGATGTTGTGCATGAACATGGTATAGTCCGGATGGAATAAGGCATCCCTCTGGAACCTTCTTTTCAAATTCAAGGCGCATTGCTCTGCTAACTTGCGGTTCTCAGGCTGGCACACATTTCCCTTTTTTAATGGCAAAATAGTGGAGTAGTGACTATCCCTCAGCTCAATAGAGCTTTTCACCATTTCCAAAAACTGGCCATCTTCTCTTAATGGACCCAGTTGCTCTTTATGACTGCGTTTAGGGAAGTCAAGTTGAAACTGCTGCTTCCACGGTTCATCCAATTTCACCACAGAGATGCGGTTAGCAGTGATGGTGGGTTGTTCTAAGTCTGCTTCACCAAACATTGGCCCGTTGACAGTCCATCCTAACATGGTCTGAACTGCGTACGGCCCTCCTTCTACACTTGGAATCACCTTTGTTGGCTCAAGAGCTCTTGGTGCATTTAAGCTGATCAACAGTTCAATGTCTGCATCAATTACAGGTAGGTGTACTCCACGCAAATATGGCCATCTGACCAAATCTTGCTCCTGTGGAATGTTGCTCCTGCATACAGGCATTTTCTTCTGTGTGAATATATCTGGCAAGTCACAGTAGAGATCACTTTCCAGACCAGCTACCTCCAGATTTGACATAATGCAACATCCTACAATCTTTTCTTGGCCCAAAGTGCGTGAAAGAATTTTAGTTCCTCTTCCTGAAACATTCAACTTGCTCGTCAAACTTGATGTACAAAAGGAACCAGAGCTGCCTTGGTCCAGAAAGGCATATGTTTCCACGACTTGGTGACCCTTTTTGGACTTGACCTTTACTGGCACGATGGATAACTTGCAGCCATGGTCACCGGCCCCAGTAAGACCACTACTTTGCACTGTTACAACAGAGCTGCCCGCAGCTGTGTTGTACCTGCTGCAACTGCTAGATCCTTCTGTTGCTCCTTGTTCTTTGGATGAATATGAAGAATGCTAGGTTGTTTAGCTCCACATGTTTTACATGACAGTCGCCTCCTGCAGTCCTTACTTATGTGCCCTATGCACAGACAGCCAAAGCAAACTCCATGTTCTTTCAAAAAAGTGATCTTCTCATTATGTGCCCTCTTTACCAATAGAGAGCACACCTCCAACGCATGTTCACCCTTGCAGTACAAGCAGGTCCTTTTTTCCAGTGGGGCTGCTTCCTTCTTCACATGGGCCTTTCAATTAACCGATGTTACTGTAGTAGCAAAAGTTCCTTGGTTTCTTGTGTGACGCTTATAGCGGCGCCCGGACGGGCTGCGACACTGCGGTGCTCTTGCTAAAGATGGAACATTTGGCGGAAATGCCGGACAGTTCTGCAGACTTCATGGCTGGCTCGCATCGTGGTCACTCCGTGATCACGTACGACCGCCAGACACTTCTGGATATGGACACATCGGGCCGTTTTGGACTGATAGACGCGGGCGTGCTAAACATGCTAACTAGCATGGGGATACGTCGGCGGCTACATCCAGCGGCCTGTGAAGCAGCGGAGTCTAGTGGCAGCGGGGGCCGTCTACGGAGCAGACGCCAGCGGTGTGATCGGAAACGCGGATGTCGAGCGGGGCTAAAAACAAAGCAGAAGGCTAATCCCCACAGAACACCACTTCCCTCCACCCTGAAGACGGATTTAAATAAGGGATGCGAGACTACTGGTCTGGGTAAGGAGTCAGTTAAATTAGAACAAGTTTTTTCTGCTTTGAGTGTTTCAGAGTTGGACATGTGTTTTACTGAGGTGGCTAACTATGATGCGTGCAGTTTATCAAAGCAACAAACAAACAATCGGAAAATCCCCGTTACTGAGGAGGCTAACCATGATGCGTGCAGTTTATCAAAGCAACAATCAAACAATCGGAACATTCCCGTCGTATCAATTCCTAGATATGGTCGTAATTATACTGAATGCACTGGGCATAATAAACACAACATTATTAATATTGCTACTACGGATAATTTGATCAAAAATTCCCTAAAACAGCCCACTACCTATAATATAGGTTTTTTAAACATAAGATCATTGTCTCCCAAAACGGTGTTGGTTAATGATATCATCAGAGACAACAATCTTAACGTCATCGGTCTCAGTGAAACCTGGCTTAAACCAAACGACTTTTTTGCGCTAAATGAGGCATGTCCTCCTAACTTTACACATGCGCATATTGCCCGTCCGCTTAAAAGGGGTGGGGGGGTCGCACTAATATACAACGAAAACTTTAACCTTAGTCCTAACATAAATAATAAATATAAATCGTTTGAGGTGCTTACTATGAGGTCTGTCACACCGCTGCCTCTACACCTGGCTGTTATCTACCGCCCCCCAGGGCCCTGTTCGGACTTTATCAATGAATTCTCAGAGTTCGTTGCTGATCTAGTGACACACGCCGATAATATAATCATAATGGGGGACTTTAATATCCATATGAATACCCCATCGGACCCACCGTGCGTAGCGCTCCAGACTATAATTGATAGCTGTGGTCTCACACAAATAATAAATGAACCCACGCATCGCAACGGTAATAAAATAGACCTAGTGCTTGTCAAGGGTATCACCGCTTCCAAAGTTACGATACTCCCGTATACTAAAGTATTGTCCGATCATTACCTTATAAAATTCGAGGTTCAGACGCATGTTCGTCAAACTAATAATAATAATAACTGCTATAGCAGCCGCAACATTAATACAGCCACAACGACAGCTCTTGCTGACCTACTGCCCTCGGTAATGGCACCATTCCCAAAGTATGTGGGCTCTATTGATAACCTCACTAACAACTTTAACGACGCCCTGCGCGAAACCATTGATAACATAGCACCGCTAAAGTTAAAAAAGGCTCCAAAAAAGCGCACCCCGTGGTTTACAGAAGAAACTAGAGCTCAGAAATTATTATGCAGAAAGCTGGAACGCAAATGGCGCACGACTAAACTTGAGGTGCACCATCAAGCATTTAGTGATGGTTTAATAACTTATAAACGCATGCTTACCTTAGCTAAAGCTAATTATTACTCAAATCTCATCCACCGCAATAAAAACGATCCTAAATTTTTGTTTAGTACGGTAGCATCGCTAACCCAACAAGGGACTCCTTCCAGTAGCTCCACCCACTCAGCTGATGACTTTATGCAATTCTTTAGTAAGAAAATTGAAGTCATTAGAAAGGAGATTAAAGACAATGCGTCCCAGCTACAACGGGGTTCTATTAACACTGACACGATTGTATATACGGCGGATACTGCCCTCCAAAATAGTTTCTCTCGTTTTGAGGAAATAACATTAGAGGAATTGTTACAACGTGTAAATGGAATAAAACAAACAACATGTTTACTTGACCCTCTTCCAGGGAAACTGATCAAGGAGCTCTTTGTATTATTAGGTCCATCAGTGCTAAATATTATAAACTTATCACTTTCCTCGGGCACTGTTCCCCTAGCATTCAAAAAAGCGGTTATTCATCCTCTTCTTAAAAGACCTAACCTCGATCCTGACCTCATGGTAAACTACCGACCGGTGTCTCACCTTCCCTTTATTTCAAAAATCCTCGAAAAAATTGTTGCGGAGCAGTTAAATGAACACTTAGCGTCTAACAATCTATGTGAAACCTTTCAATCCGGTTTCAGGGCAAATCACTCGACGGAGACAGCCCTCGCAAAAACGACTAATGATCTATTGCTAACGATGGATTCTGATGCGTCATCTATGTTGCTGCTCCTCGATCTTAGCGCCGCTTTCGATACCGTCGATCATAATATTTTATTAGAACGTATCAAAACACGAATTGGTATGTCAGACTTAGCCCTGTCTTGGTTTAACTCTTATCTTACTGATAGGATGCAGTGTGTCTCCCATAACAATGTGACCTCGGACTACGTTAAGGTAACGTGTGGAGTTCCCCAGGGTTCGGTCCTTGGCCCTGCACTCTTCAGCATCTACATGCTGCCGCTAGGTGACATCATACGCAAATACGGTGTTAGCTTTCACTGTTATGCTGATGACACCCAACTCTACATGCCCCTAAAGCTGACCAACACGCCGGATTGTAGTCAGCTGGAGGCGTGTCTTAATGAAATTAAACAATGGATGTCCGCTAACTTTTTGCAACTCAACGCCAAAAAAACGGAAATGCTGATTATCGGTCCTGCTAGACACCGAACTCTATTTAATAATACAACTCTAACATTTGACAACCAAACAATTAAACAAGGCGACACGGTAAAGAATCTGGGTATTATCTTCGACCCAACTCTCTCCTTTGAGGCACACATTAAAAGCGTTACTAAAACGGCCTTCTTTCATCTCCGTAATATCGCTAAAATTCGCTCCATTCTGTCCACTAAAGACGCTGAGATCATTATCCATGCGTTTGTTACGTCTCGCCTCGACTACTGTAACGTATTATTTTCGGGTCTCCCCATGTCTAGCATTAAAAGATTACAGTTGGTACAAAATGCGGCTGCTAGACTTTTGACAAGAACAAGAAAGTTTGATCACATTACGCCTGTACTGGCTCACCTGCACTGGCTTCCTGTGCACTTAAGATGTGACTTTAAGGTTTTACTACTTACGTATAAAATACTACACGGTCTAGCTCCATCCTATCTTGCCGATTGTATTGTACCATATGTCCCGGCAAGAAATCTGCGTTCAAAGGACTCCGGCTTGTTAGTGATTCCCAAAGCCCAAAAAAAGTCTGCGGGCTATAGAGCGTTTTCCGTTCGGGCTCCAGTACTCTGGAATGCCCTCCCGGTAACAGTTCGAGATGCCACCTCAGTAGAAGCATTTAAGTCTCACCTTAAAACTCATTTGTATACTGTAGCCTTTAAATAGACTCCCTTTTTAGACCAGTTGATCTGCTGTTTCTTTTCTTTTTCTTCTATGTCCCACTCTCCCCTGTGGAGGGGGTCCGGTCCGATCCGGTGGCCATGTACTGCTTGCCTGTGTATCGGCTGGGGACATCTCTGCGCTGCTGATCCGCCTCGACATCTCTGCGCTGCTGATCCGCCTCCGCTTGGGATGGTTTCCTGCTGGCTCCGCTGTGAACGGGACTCTCGCTGCTGAGTTGGACCCGCTTTGGACTGGACTCTCGCGACTATGTTGGATCCATTGTGGATTGAACTTTCACAGTATCATGTTAGACCCGCTCGACATCCATTGCTTTCCTCCTCTCTAAGGTTCTCATAATCATTATTGTCACAGACGTCCCACTGGATCATTATTGTCACCGATGTCCCACTGGGTGTGAGTTTTCCTTGCCCTTATGTGGGCCTACCGAGGATGTCGTGGTGGTTTGTGCAGCCCTTTGAGACACTAGTGATTTAGGGCTATATAAGTAAACATTGATTGATTGATTGATTGATCTTTGCTGCCATGTTTGATTTGCATTGTGTTTGGAGTATCCTGTATATTTCCAAATATAGGGTCTGCTGCGATTTTAACCTGACGTTCAATAAAACTGACAATGTCAGGGAAAGTAGCTCTTCGAGAACGTGATTCTTGAATATCACAAGCTGCCATCCTCCATTGGTCTCTCAGCTTGTACGGTAACTTCTTGATCACCATCAGCATGTTGGCAGGCATGTTAAGCTCAGACATGTACTGTATGTCATCCATTGCATTACAACATCCTCTTAAGAAGAGACTATATGCTTGAAGAGATTTGGCATCTTCTGCTTTAACCAAAGGCCATGATAAAGCTTTGTCCAAATAAGCAGAAGCAATCTTTTGCTCATTCCCAAAATGCTCTTCCAATAAAGCCTTAGCCCTTTGATTATGCTCTGTCTGGAGGCATTCGCTGACAGCTTTGAACAAGCTCATGTGGTTGTCCCCTTGTGTATTGTGCCAGGAAGTGCAAGCAGTCTCCAGCGTCACCTGTCCTTTCTTCAACATTGTGCTCAAAAGATCTCATAAAGGCATGATATTGAAGAGGATCTCCACCAAACACCTGGGTCTCTCTCCTTGGCAAATAAGAGATAATCTGTTGTTGCACCAGTAGAGCAGAAATGTCATTTTGTTGTGCCATTATGGATAGCAAATTGTTATTGTCATTACTGACTGGCATCTGAACATTTGAATTTGTTGTATATTGAGCAGTTGAAGCATTACTGTTCACATTAGTAGCCCTTGGGAGTCCAGGCAGCCTTTGATTGACTATTTGAGATCCAACATCAACAGTTGCTTTCCTTTCATTCGGCTTTGTTAAATGAGACTTAGATGTTTGACTGTCATACACTTCATGGCCACCAGGCACAAATGAATCAGTCTCAGCATTAAGAGCAGCATGTGCTCCTTTGGCCATATAAGATTCCATACCATCTGACTTTTTATATTTGGTGCCTTTCACACTGCTTCCTGAGACTCTTAGGACCTCCATCCGAGCCTGGGCTGCTGCTATCTCCACTTCAAGCTCAAATCTCTCTTTCCTTTTCCTTATCTCCTCCTCTTGCTGATCCAGCTCTTGCTTTTGTTTGAGCAATTTTTGACGAGCGAGAAGAGCAGCCATTTCAGCCTCTGCTTTGACACGTGAAGAGGAAGTAGAGGAGTTTGACGTTTTTGAAGTCCCAGTTATTGATCCATTCAGTTGTGAACGAGCATTTGATCCACTCATCTTGACATCCAGCAAAATGTGCACCACAGAAGTTCAGAGAGCATATGTGACAATCCACATTTGCATCATGAATCCACATCCAACATTGCTGCTTTGTTGTAGCACAAATATGACTCCATACATGAATCCACTGTTGCTTCCAAATCCACACTTTATTTCAGGCTTGACCATCAGCAATAAATGCATCAAACTTCCACGTCCAACATCACTCCTTTAATGTGCACAAATAAGTGATCCACTTTTCCACAGGTTAATTCAATCCCAAGCAATGACATCAAAATGACAGCCACAGCTATCCAATATGCAGCAGTAACCAGCATCAAATGTGTACAGGCAAGTGTACTTCACAGTATGAATTAACTTAATTTCACATACCATGGGTTGTGCTGCGCTCCTTCGTTTCATTCAGTTACTTGAGTGGTCCAAAGTGCACAATTCCAGCGAAGTATCAGAAGATCGGTGTCGGATCTGTAGCCTTTTCTGTTGACAATGTTGTGTGACTATCAAAAACCAATTAGTCACTGAGAGTGGGAAGCAGGGCTCTATCTCTCTTTAAATGCTCAGCACGGTGTTAAAGCAGAGGTCCCCAAACTACGGCCCACGTGCTGGACACGACCACGGGAGGTCCCAAGTGAAACAAAAATAAATAAATAAAATTAAAAAAATATATATATGTAACGGTGTAGAAAACAGAAGTTCATTATGCTTGATTAAATTATGAATGAAGTGTTGCAACAGCACCTGTTGCTGGCGAGAAGTGGTATGTAGGGTTACCTGCGGGAAGTGCTCAGAACTTTGAAGCCTTCCAAAGTGGTGAGACACGTTTTTGTATTGTCCAGGATTGATTACTAATTAGGGAGTTTTGACTGTTTATATTTTGATTAGTACTTTGTATCGTACACATAAAAAGTTTCGCTAATTGGTAATGACCAAAACTGTATCCTAGAGGGATATTTTAAAGACAATAATACACTTACTTTATAAACTAATTAGTGATTGTTGATGTGTGATTTAGAGAATCCCGTGACCCAAGTGGACTCACAGTCTCACAATTTGCACTATTTTGCAGGTAATATCATATTTCATGCCACTGTGATTGATTGGTTGTTCACATAGTTGTCCTCACCAGTCAAGCCAGCCGCACTTGAATCTGAAATGCGCCTATACGTGAGACATTACGGTAATTGAGCTAATAAATTCATAAAAAAATATGTAAAGCATTGAAATTGAAATATAAGAGGTGTATCTCAACCAACTCATCCTGTACTGTTTGGGGTCAATAGATCACATGACCTGGAAGCTATTGAATAATAAAAAAAAGTAATACATTCATATAAAATATGTAAAGCAATGAAATTGAAATATAAGAGGTGTATATCAACCAACCCATATAGGACTACCATCCTGCTCTATTTGGGGTCAATAGGTGACATGACCTGGAAGCTATTGAGCAAAAACGCTAATATTTACAGGAATAAATTAATATAAAATGTGTAAAGCAAGAAAATTGAAATATACGAGGTGTATCTCAACCAACCCATATAGGATTATTATCCTGCAATGTTTGGGGTCAATAGGTCACATAACCTGGAAACTATTGAGCTAAAAAGCTCATATTTACAGGAATTAATTCATATAAAACATGTAAAGCAATGAAATTGAAATATAAGAGGTGTATCTCCAATAGCCCTTGTAGGACTATTATTCTGCATTGTTGGGGGTCAATAGGTCACATGACCTGGAAGCTATTGAGCAAAAACGCTAATATTTACAGGAATAAATTCATATAAAATATGTAAAGCATGGAAATTGAAATGTAACAGGTGTATCTCAACCAACCCATATAGAACTACCATCCTGAACTATTTGGGGTCAATAGGTCACATGACCTGGAAGCTTTTGAGCAAAAACGCTAAAATTTACAGGAATAAATTCATATAAAATATGTAAAGCATTGAAATAGAAACATAAGAGGTGTATCTCCAATAGCCCTTATAGGACTATTATCCTGCATTGTTTGGGGTCAATAGGTCACATGACCTGGAAGCTATTGAGCAAAAACGCTAATATTTACAGGAAAAAAATCATTTAAAATATGTAAAGCATGGAAATTGAAATGTAAGAGGTGTATCTCAACCAACCCATATAGAACTACCATCCTGAACTATTTGGGGTCAATAGGTCACATGACCTGGAAGCTTTTGAGCAAAAACGCTAAAATTTACAGGAACAAATTCATATAAAATATGTAAAGCATTGAAATAGAAATATAAGAGGTGTATCTCCAATAGCCCTTATAGGACTATTATCCTGCAATGTTTGGGGTCAATAAGTCACATGACCTGGAAGCTATTGGGCAAAAAAGCTAATATTTACAGGAATAAATTCATATGAAATATGTAAAGCATGGAAATTGAAATGTAAGAGGTGTATCTCAACCAACCCATATAGGATTAGCATCCTGCACTATTTGGGGTAAATAGGTCACGTGACCTGGAAGCTATTGAGCAAAAACGCTAATATTAACAGGAATAAATTCATATAAAATATGTAAAGCATTGAAATAAAAATATAAGAGGTGTATCTCCAATAGCCCTTTTAGGAAAGCATTGAAATAAAAATATAAGAGGTGTATCTCCAATAGCCCTTTTAGGAATATTAGGCGCCAGCGCCCCCCGCAACCCCGAAAGGGAATAAGCGGTAGAAAATGGATGGATGGATCCTGCAATGTTTGGGGTCAATAGGTCACATGACCTGGGAGCTATTGAGCAAAAACGCTAATATTTACAGGAATAAATTCATATAAAATATGTAAAGTATGGAAATTGAAATGTAAGAAGTGTATCTCCACTAGCCCATATAGGACTATCATCCTGCACTGTTTGGGGTAAATAGGTCACGTGACCTGGAAGCTATTGAGCAAAACACTAATATTTACGGGAATAAATTCATATAAAATGTGTAAAGCAATGAAATTGAAATATAGGAGGTGTATCTCAACCAACCCATATAGGACTACCATCCTGCAATATTTGGGGTCAATAGGTCACATGACCTGGAAGCCATTGAGCAAAAACGCTAATATTTACAGGAATAAAATCATATTAAATGTGTAAAGCAATGAAATTGAAATATAAGAGGTGTATCTCCAATAGCCCTTATAGGACTATTATCCTGCAATGTTTGAGGTCAATAGGTCACATGACCTGGAAGCTATTGAGCAAAAACGCTAATATACAGTTGTGGACCGTCACATATACATATACATATACATATACATATATATATATACATATATATATATATATATATATACATATATATATATATATATATATATATATATATATACATATATATATATATATATATATATATATATATATATATATATATATATATATATATATATATATATGTATATATATATATATATATACCATCCTGTAATATTTGGGGTCAATAGGTCACATGACCTGGAAGCCATTGAGCAAAAACGCTAATATTTACAGGAATAAAATCATATTAAATGTGTAAAGCAATGAAATTGAAATATAAGAGGTGTATCTCCAATAGCCCTTATAGGACTATTATCCTGCAATGTTTGAGGTCAATAGGTCACATGACCTGGAAGCTATTGAGCAAAAACGCTAATATACAGTTGTGGACCGTCACATATACATATACATATACATATACATATACATATATATATATATATATATATATATATATATATATATATATATATATATATATATATATATATATATATATATATATATATATATATATATATATATATATATATATGGGCTTCACGGTGGCAGAGGGGTTAGTGCGTCTGCCTCACAATACGAAGGTCCTGCAGTCCTGGGTTCAAATCCAGGCTCGGGATCTTCCTGTGTGGAGTTTGCATGTTCTCCCCGTGAATGCGTGGGTTCCCTCCGGGTACTCCGGCTTCCTCCCACTTCCAAAGACATGCACCTGGGGATAGGTTGATTGGCAACACTAAATTGGCCCTAGTGTGTGAATGTGAGTCTGAATGTTGTCTGTCTATCTGTGTTGGCCCTGCGATGAGGTGGCGACTTGTCCAGGGTGTACCCCGCCTTCCGCCCGATTGTAGCTGAGATAGGCGCCAGCGCCCCCCGCGACCCCGAACGGGAATAAGCGGCAGAAAATGGATGGATGGATGGATATATATATATATATATATATGTGATATATATATATATATATATATATATATATATATATATGTATATATATATATATATTCACGGTGGCAGAGGGGTTAGTGCGTCTGCCTCACAATACGAAGGTCCTGCAGTCCTGGGTTCAAATCCAGGCTCGGGATCTTTCTGTGTGGAGTTTGCATGTCCTCCCCGTGAATGCGTGGGTTCCCTCCGGGTACTCCGGCTTCCTCCCACTTCCAAAGACATGCACCTGGGGATAGGTTGATTGGCAACACTAAATTGGCCCTAGTGTGTGAATGTGAGTGTGAATGTTGTCTGTCTATCTGTGTTGGCCCTGCGATGAGGTGGCGACTTGTCCAGGGTGTACCCCGCCTTCCGCCCGATTGTAGCTGAGATAGGCGCCAGCGCCCCCCGCGACCCCAAAAGGGAATAAGCGGTAGAAAATGGATGGATGGATATATATATACAAACCCTGTTTCTATATGAGTTGGGAAATTGTGTTAGATGTAAATATAAACGGAATACAATGATTTGCAAATCCTTTTCAACCCATATTCAATTGAATGCACTACAAAGCCAAGATACTTGATGATCAAACTCATAAACTTGTTTTTTTTTTGCAAATGATAATTAACTTAGAATTTCATGGCTGCAACACGTGCCAAAGTAGTTGGGAAAGGGCATGTTCACCACTGTGTAACATCACCTTTTCTTTTAACAACACTCAATAAACGTTTGGGAACTGAGGAAACTAATTGTTGAAGCTTTGAAAGTGGAATTCTTTCCCATTCTTGTTTTATGTAGAGCTTCAGTCGTTCAACAGTCTCAGCTGTCGTATTTTACGCTTCATAATGCGCCACACATTTTCGATGGGAGACAGGTCTGGACTGCAGGCAGGCCAGTCTAGTATCCGCACTCTTTTACTACGAAGCCACACTGTTGAAACACTTAGCTTGGCATTGTCTTGCTGAAATAAGCAGGGGCGTCCATGATAACGTTGCTTGGACGGCAACATATGTTGCTCCAAAACCTGTATGTACCTTTCAGCATTAACGGGGCCTTCATAGATGTGTAAGTTACCCATACCTTGGCCACTAATACAACCCCCATACCATCACACATGCTGGCTTTTCATCTTTGCACCTAGAACAATCCGGATGGTTATTTTCCTCTTTGATCCAGAGGACACAACGTCCACAGTTTCTCCCCAAAAATTGAAATGTGGACTCGTCAGACCACAGAACACTTTTTCACTTTACATGAGTCCATCTTAGATGAGCTTGGTTTTCGGCATTTAACATTTGGCACAATTTTTATGAACACAACTTTAAAACCCATGTGCAAGCTTGAGATTGACTATACATACACATTCACTATTATGTTCCAAAAGCGACATAAGTTAGCAATCATTTTATTTTTTTGAACTTTCAACGCAGGAAATCTTTAAACATCTTAAAATTAATCAATTTAAAGAAAAAGGTCATTATTTTTTATGTTTTATGGGCTTTTTGTCAAAAACCTTCTTTTGATAATGCAAAATATGCAATCTTTTTAAAGATAAATCGCAGGAGGGAATATTTGAGGTTGGATTTTTACAACCTTGAAAAGGTAAATAATTCATGACAACATTGATTTTGACACAGTATGCCAGTTGTTGTTTTTGTTGCCGTTTAAAATTTTATTTTGAACATGCATACAGTTACGTAATGATACATCACATATTTTGGTTGGTTGACGTCTTCATTTCCATTTTCTCATTACATGTCCAAAAAGGAGTAGGAAGAAGCAGAGCTATTCTTTTTCCACTTCATAACAATTATCTACACTTCTATTAATTTCCTGTTTCCAATGTTTGGAATTACAATTGAAATCAGTGAACAATAATTACAACTGATAAATAAGTAAATAGTTAAGTAAAACGTGATTCACCTGAGATGAATAAGATTGTCACATTTTCAATAAGGTTCAAAATGTTTGTCAGGATTCTTCTTCTTTGTACTTTGTAAACACTTTGAATTTGAACCGTTTCTCAAACTGAATCATTATTACTTTGTTTGACTTCTTTGCTTAATCCATTCCACAATTTAATTCCACATATTGATGAACTAAAGTTGTAAGTGTTGTATGTGCATACATTTTTCTGTAAGACTATATTCCTCCTCTTTTGTTGAGAGGAATTGTTGTACATTCTTGGTTAGCCTGTTATAGTTTGATTTGTACAAAATTTTAGCTGTTTGCAAATGCACCAAGTCGTTGAAGTTCAATATTTTAGATTAAATATATAACGGGTTTGAATGTTCTCTATATGTAACATTTTGTATTCTAAGTGATCTTTTTTATAACACAGTTAATGACTTGAAGTGTAATTTTGTAGTTATTTCCCCAAATTTCTACACAATAACTCAAATTTGGTAACACTAGCGAGTAGTAGAGAAAATTGAGTGATTTCTGGTCCATAGCATATTTTTGTGTATTCATCATTGACACATTTCTTTCTACCTTATGTAGTGTATTTGTTATGAAATTTCCCGTTCATCTTACTATATGTCATTCATTCTAAATTGTGTTTCTTTCACCTTTTCAATGTCTACTCTGTCTATTTGTATTTCTGTTTTACTTTCTCTTCTTTTACCGAATAGTGTTATTTTAGTTACACTGTAGTTTAAGGATAGTCTGTTTTTGTTAAAACATCTCTTTAATTCATAATTTGTATCTGTTATTATTTGAAGAATCTTCTGTCTTCTCTCCTAAGTAACATGCAGTCCTGTCCATTGCAAATAATATTAAATTTAAGTCCTTTATAACTTTACAAATGTTGTTTATATAGAGATTGAACAATGTTTGCACCAGTATTAATCCCAGTGGTACGCCGCAAGATACTGTATGTTACTGTGAAGAAGTTGCAAACAGCACCTTTAGGATATTATAATTAATCATGTGAAATGTTTCTGTTACATTCATGAAAACTGCAGCTGCACACTGTTTACCATCTACTGCATTGGTAAGGCAAAGTTCTC
>NC_084622.1:28716043-28731043 GCF_033978795.1 Nerophis ophidion
GTGTCCTCTCAATTGCTCTGTTGATTGCTATTCTGAATGTTCCGGGTTTGGTGTTTGAAATTGGAATTGTATTGCTATTGTTTATTTTGTTGGATTAATAAAAAATAAAAAAAGCAAGTTAACTCATGTGACTCATCACAAAATATCACATCATCACATAATCAAGTATAGTTGCAGATTATTCAGGCACTTTATTTTGCGTGCACATACATACATACATACATATACATACACTCCTTTACCTAAATAGCGCACGGTCACCTGACAGGTTGTTATAAGGTCAGTGATCAGGTCAAAGCAAACTGACTGGGGTATCTGGAAATTTTAAGTTTGAAATGAAACTGACAAGACTTGAGATAAAACTGTCCCCAAGTTTTGAGCATTTTTGTGAATTCAGGGAAAACATTAAAAAAATGTTCCTCGATGACACTCTGACAATAAATTGTGTGTCAAATATCAGGCCCTTTTTTAAAAGTTATTTCAACTAATTTGCAATTAATCTCAATTCAAAAGTGCAATTAATCTGATTAAAAATATTTATTTGACAGCACATCTTTTTTTAACCAACTTAAATATGAGAAGCAGCTGTCAGTAAGGTGTAGTGCAGTTTTACACTACTGCAAACTACAACCAAAGTAATAATAGACATGGAGTTTACATTTGCAGGATTAATCAGAATGTTTGGTAGATTTAGATTTTATAGTAGTAGCACAGTGAAGGTCCTAAGGTGTGTGTGTGTGTGTGTGTGTGTGTGTGTGTGTGTGTGTGTGTGTGTGTGTGCGTGCATGCGTGTAGGCCACGTTGCTGCCAGAAGTGCTCACCATGGGCTACACCGTAACTGAGCCAGTGTCGGACTGTGTTGCTGTACTGCTAGTACTTGTCCTGTTGCTGCTCCTCACCGGCTGGGAGCGAAGACACTGGTCACAAATACCAGGTATTGCAACTCCCACTACAACAGAGTCTTTGAACACATTATTAGATCCCTTATATCAGTGGTCCCCAACCACCGGGACGCGGCCGATTGGTACTGGGCCGCCGAATAATTTTTTATTAATCAAAAAAAAAAAAAAAGTAATTTATTTTTTATCAAATCAACATAAAAAACACAAGATAGCCTTACAATTAGTGCAACAACCCAAAAAACCTCCCTTTTTCATGACAAAAACCTCTCTTTTTCATGACAAATAAAAATAAAAAAAATTAATAAATAAAGAATCTCCCCCCCGGCCGCGAGACAAATTATCAGCTACAAAAAGGGTGGGGACCACTGCCAATGGATTATACTTGTATAGCGCTTTTCTACCCTCAAGGTACTCAAAGCGCTTTGACACTACTTCCACATTCACCCATTCACACACACATGCACACAGTGATGGCGGGAGCTGCCATGCAAGGCGCTAACCATGACCCATCGGGAGCAAGGGTGAAATGTCTTGCTCAAGGACACAACGGATATGACGAGCTCTGTAGTAGGTGGGGATTGAACCAGAAACCCTCAGGTTGCTGGCACGGCCACTCTCCCAACCAAACCATGCAGTTAATTCTCCACCAATTTGAATTATTCAACTTTCTAGCTCATTTTCCACATCCAAATCAGTAGAAAGGGTTTGAGGAAGGTGCCTTTTGGTTGCCAATGCATGAAGATGGTGTCTGCTAAAAAGGGTTTGGTTTGGAATAACTTGAACTCCTTTAAATATCTCTAGGCCTTTTCTCAGTGACCTCTGACCTCATCAAAGTTCTTTCTCGATGCAAAAAGGCTCCTAAGTCAAACTACTACAAAACTTGTGTGAACGCTTTGGTTTGCTACACCAAATTCATCTACTCATCGTTCGACTTCATTCAACTACAACTTCTTCTTCTTCTCCAGATGTTGGCACGCTCTACCGTCCACATTTCTCACCCGAATCAAACCTTTCTAACTTCAAACTGTTCAGCCTATTCGGGAATCGACCTCTTTTCCATGAAAAATTCCAAACATTCACAGATTTCCAGGTTTTGCATGACATTTTTCCCATTCAAAATGAATTGGCCATTTTTCAAACTTACACCATTTCCACATTTTTCAACCTATTCATACCATTCCACCTTTAACACATTCCACCATCCTGGAAATTTAATCTTCCCTTTTTCCAAGTTCAAAACAATTCCAGGACTTTCTAGAATTCCAGTTTTTCCAAAGTCCTATTTCCAGGCAGCTACTCCTCCCACATTTTTCAACTTCCTTCAACCGTTCCACCGTCAAAACATTCCTCTTTAGCAGGACAAAAAACAGTGTTTTTTTTAACTGGAAAAATTCCCTGTTTTTCCAAAATTCCAGGAATTCTGTAATACCATTTCTCATTTCAACATGTTACTACTTCAACATTTCTCAACTGATTTGAAAAATTCCAACACCAACCATTTCAACTCACTCAGACCATTCAAGTTTTATACAATCCCTGTTTCCATATGAGTTGGGAAATTGTGTCAGATGTAAATATAAACGGAATAGTTGAACAGTTGAATATGCTACAAAGACAACATATTTGATGTTCAAACTGATAAACATATTTTTTTTTGCAAATAATCATTAACTTTACAATTTGATGCCAGCAACACGTGACAAAGAAGTTGGGAAAGGTGGCAATAAATACTGATAAAGTTGAGGAATGCTCATCAAACACTTATTTGGAACATCCCACAGGTGTGCATGCTACTTGGAACAGGTGGGTGCCATGATTGGGTGTAAATACAGCTTCCCAAAAATGCTCAGTCTTTTACAAGAAAGGATGGGGCGAGGTACACCCCTTAGTCCACAACTGCGTTAGCAAATAGGCAAACAGTTTAAGAACAATGTTTCTCAATGTGCAATTGCAATAAATTTAGGGATTTCAACATCTACAGTCCATAATATCATTACTCCACATCAGCAACATTGCCCGAAACCGACATTGATTGACCGTGACCTTAGATCTCTCAGACGGCACTGTATCAAAAACCGACATCAATCTGTAAAGGTCACTAAATACAGTTTGTCGCTACATCTGTGAGTTAAAGCTCAACTATGCAAAGCGAAAGCCATTTATCAACAACATCCAGAAACGCCGCCGGCTTCTCTGGGCCCAATATCATCTGAGATGGACTGATGCAAAGTGGAAAAGTGTTCTGTGGTCTGACGAGTCCACATTTCAAATAGTTTTTGGAAATATTCGACATCAAAGGGCAATCGAACCATTCAGACTGTTATCGACGCAAAGTTCAAAAGCCAGCATCTGTGATGGTATGGGGGTGCATTAGTGCCCAAGGCATGGGTAACTTACACATCTGTGAAGGCACCATTAATGCTGAAAGGTACATACAGGTTTTGGAACAACATATGCTGCCATCTAAGCGCCGTTTTCTTCATGGACACCCCTGCTTATTTCAGCAAGACAATGCCAAGCCACATTTAGCATGTGTTACAACAGCGTGGCTTTGTAAAAAAAAGAGTGCGGGTACTTTCCTGGTCCGCCTGCAGTCCAGACCTGTCTCCCATCAAAAATGTGTGGCACATTATGAAGCGTAAAATACGACAGCGGAGACCCCGGACTGTTGAACGACTGAAGCTCTACATAAAACAAGAATGGGAAAGAATTCCACTTTCAAAGCTTCAACAATTAATTTCCTCAGTTCCCAACTATTATTGAGTGTTTTTAAAAGAGAAGGTGATGTAACAGTGGTGAACATGCCCTTTCCGAACTACTTTGGCACGTGTTGCAGCCATGAAATTCTAAGTTAATTATTATTTGCAAAAACAAAAAGTTTATCAGTTTGAACATCAAATAGCTTGTCTTTGTAGTGCATTCAATTGAATATGGGTTGAAAAGGATTTGCAAATCATTGTATTCCGTTTATATTTACATCTAACACAATTTCCCAACTCATGGAAACGGGGTTCGTACCATTTTCAAAAAAAAATTCAAAATTTTCCCCAAATTCCCTAATGCCATTTACTACTTCAACATTTCTTGACCGATTTGAACTATTCTAACACCAACCAATTTAGCTTATTCAGGACATTCATTTAAAAAAAAAAAAATCCCGCTTTTCCCCAAATTCTTAAATTTCCAGGAAGTTCCTTTTGATAGTAATGGTACATTTTTCCAATTTGCACAATTCCCACATTTTCCAACATATTCAAACCATTCAAACATCAACACAGTCCACTCTTCCTGGACATCCAAACTAACACTTTCCCAAGTTCCAAAACAAATTCAGATTTTCCTGTAAATTCAAACTATTCAACATTAAAACCATTTCTACATTCATCCTATGTTTCATTAGCATTTCAGTTCAGCATCAGCTCTTCAACATTCAAACCATTCCAATATTCGAACTATAATTACATTCATACTACACTCGGTCAGCATTTCATTTCAACTTCAGCATTAGAGCATTCTTTCAGGAATTGCCTCATCTGGTACATAGTATAATATATCATATATTCCAGGTCCGTCCTTCCTAGCAGGACTAGGTCCAATCGTCTCCTACGCCAGGTTTATCTGGACTGGCATAGGAACAGCAAGCAGCTACTACAACAACAAATATGGCAACATTGTGAGAGTGTGGATCGGCGGTGAAGAGACTCTCATCATTAGCAGGCAAGTTTTGAGAGCGTCTAATTTTTTGTGTTTGGAATCCAACATTATCCAGGTGGGCCATTTTTTTTGCAGGTCCTCCGCAATATATCATGTTCTGAGGAGCCCCAACTATATCGCACGATTTGGGAACGAAAATGGACTGGAGTGTATTGGAATGAAAGGGAGGGGGATTATTTTTAACAGCGACGTGGAACTCTGGAGAAAAGTCAGGACTTATTTCTCCAAAGGTGAGCAATTATACATCTAACAAAAAATATATAAAAATATGTTCTACTGGAAAGTGTCTTCTGCAGTAGACCTTTGTTTTTGGTCTATTTCTTTTGTCCTTTGAACATTTGGGGGTGGGACTGCCCTGTTATTAAAAATTGCAGAGTACCGGTAGATAGGTGACAATCGCGAGAAACCAAATCTTTTGAACGGCTCTTTAAAGTGAACGATGAGAAACTGATTTGCAGTTGAAAGTCCTTCGGGGAGTTGTTTTTTTCAAATGCAGATGCAAATTCCAACGCTGCATGTGCATGCGACTGGACTACAAAATGAGTCAGTGTCAGGGAATTCCTAGCAGCATTTGTATCCACTTTTATGATTTGTTGTGTCTTTAGTTCGGGTTTGTGGGTCTTTCAGTGTGGAGTTTGCTTGTTCTCCCTGTGACTGCAGGGGCTCTTACCAGGCACTCCGGCGACCTTCCACCTCCAAAGACATGCACCTGGGGATAGGTTGATTGGAAACACTAAATTGGCCATAGTGTGTATATGTGAGTGTGAATCTTGTAGCCTGCCTTCCGCATACATCCTACTTTATTAGCCAAGCGGAACTTTTGCAACCAATAACCTGTTTGGAAAAAGTTGTATTATAGTTTATACACCGTAAAATGCGGGCTTCACGGTGGCAGAGGGGTTAGTGCGTCTGCCTCACAATACGAAAGTCCTGCAGTCCTGGGTTCAGATCCAGGCTCGGGATCTTTCTGTGTGGAGTTTGCATGTTCTCCTCGTGAATGCGTGGGTTCCCTCCGGGTACTCCGGCTTCCTCCCACTTCCAAAGACATGCACCTGGGGATAGGTTGATTGGCAACACTAAAATTGGCCCTAGTGTGTGAAAGTGAGTGTGAATGTTGTCTGTTTATCTGTGTTGGCCCTGCGATGAGGCGACTTGTCCAGGGTGTACCCCGCCTTCCGCCCGATTGTAGCTGAGATAGGCGCCAGTGCCCCCCGCGACCCCGAAAGGGAATAAGCGGTAGAAAATGGATGGATGGACACCGTAAAATGCATTATATTGGGAGAATTGGTTTGAATCGAGGATTCATTCTGAATCAAATAATCATCCAAGAATCGGAAACCGCGAGTTGTTGCAAGATTCACATTACTAACACCTTTATATACTGGTGGTAATCCAGACAACAATAATAAGGGCCTGTTATGAAGCCATTGTCTTAGACGCCTTCTACATGTACAAACTGTTTGGCAGTCCAGCAAAATGTTTTATGTGGCTTCCGCAGGTACACGTACATGACTGCAAGGCATACTGGGTGATACAGAGTACACTAATGGTTGTGATATAAACAATTTTAACACTCTTAGTAATATGCGCCACGTTGTGAAGCCACACCAAACAAGAATGACAAACACATTTCGGGAGAACATCCTTACAGTAACACAACATAAACGCAACACAACAAATGCACAGAATCCTTTGCATCCATGACTCTTCCTGACTATATTTTACACCCCCGCGCCCCCAACCCCGCCCACCTCAAACGACGCATGGAAACGGTGAGGGGGGGGGCGGGGTTTGGTGCTAGCGGGGTGTATAATATAGTCAAGAAGAGTCATGGATAAAAAGGATTCTGGGTATTTGTAATGTTGCGTTTATGTTGTGTTACTGTGAGGATGTTCTCCCGAAATGTGTTTGTCATTCTTGTTTGGTGTGGGTTCACAGTGTG
The DNA here is from genome assembly GCF_033978795.1 of Nerophis ophidion. Lineage (NCBI taxonomy): Eukaryota > Metazoa > Chordata > Actinopteri > Syngnathiformes > Syngnathidae > Nerophis > Nerophis ophidion. Next base: position 28,722,602 of record NC_084622.1, read on the forward strand.
GTGCATATTAGTAAGAGTGTTAAAGTTGTTTATATCACAACCGTCAGTGTAAACTGTATCATCCAGTATGCCTTGCAGTCGTGTATGTGTATCTGCGGAAGCCACATACAACATGTCGCTGGACTGGCAAGCATGCGTCAGGTCGGCATGCAGATAGCATTGCCTGAAAGGCAGGCGCGATGACATGTTGTAGAGGACGTTAATAGTAAAACCATAACTGCATGCCCTCAATGTGGTAGTCCGAGAGAAAATCGGAAAACGTTGACCCCAGATGATGTCCGGGAGAGGCACCGAAATCCGGAATCCCCCCGTAACAGTCTGGGGGGTCGGCGATTATGCAGCTGAGCCGCATCAGAGATGAACAAAGAGCCGCATGCGGGGTTGTCGCCCCCTTCTATATACATACACATATATAGATCAGGGCTGTGAATCTTTGAGCACCACGTGTACCCCGCCTTCCGCCCGATTGTAGCTGAGATAGGCGCCAGCGCCCCCCGCGACTCCGAAAGGGAATAAGCGGTACAAAATGGATGGATGGATGATTCGATTTGATTTTAGGGGGTAACGATTCGATTCAGATTCAATTCTCGATTCATATACTTTTTTTAAATACTGTACAGTATATATATATATATATAATTATTCTATATATAATTCTTATTATTTGTGTATTTTGATTTCCATCCATCCATCCATTTTCTACCGCTTATTCCCTTTCGGGGTCAAGGGGGGCGCTGGCGCCTATCTCAGCTACAATCGGGCGGAAGGCAGGGTACACCCTGGACAAGTCGCCACCTCATCGCAGGGTATTTTGATTTGTGTTGTTAAAATGCCCTTGTGCCACAAAAGTGTACTTTTTAGAAAATTCTAAATAGTGACTGCAAACTGCTATTGTTTACAATAAACACAATGAAAGTACATTTTTGGTTAGTATTTATGAATAATTTTGACCAATAATAGAAAAATATTATCGTTTTTATTATATTACTATAATAATATTCGTATACATTTAAATTATTCTGATCTACATATTGTTTTAAAACGGGTTATTTCCAGTTATTGTTTCCTTGATTTGAAAAACCCCAAAACAGAAAAAAAACCCCTCTAAAAATTAGCCTTTTGAACGGCTCCTCCCTTCAATGAGCCAAGAATCCTATCTCTACTGCAGAGGATGCTGATTTTTAGGAGACTATGCTTTAATCTGCCTATTGTATTTGAATTGTAATATATTTACAGTTGGAACCTGCAATCATTTTAGGATCAGGTCTAATATACACTATATTGCCAAAAGTATTTTGCCTCCCATCCAAATTATGAGAATCAGGTGTCAAATGACAACGCTGTGTATAAAATCAAGCGCATAGGCATGGAGACTGTTTTTACAAACATTTCCAGCGTGGAACTCTCATAAGATGCCACTTGTGCAACAAATCCAGTCGTGAAATTTCCTCGCTCCAAAATATTCCAAAGTCAACTGTCGGCTTTATCATAATAAAATTAAAGAGTTTGGGAACAACAGCAACTCAGCGGTAGGCCACGTAAACTGACAAAAAGGGGTCAGCGGATGCTGAAGCGCAAAGAGCAAGACTTTCTGCACAGTCAGTTGCTACTGAGCTCCAAACTTCACATGACCTTCCAATTAGCCCAGGTACAGTATGCAGAGAGCTTCATGGAATGGGTTTTCATGGCCGACCAGCTGTATCTAAGCCATACATCACAAAGTCCAATGCAAAGAGTCGGATGTAGTGGTGTAAAGCACGTCGCCACTGAACTTTAGAGCAGTGGAGACGCCTTCTCTGGAGTGATGAATCACGCTTTTCCATCTGGCAGTCTGATGGACCAGTCTGGGTTTGGAGGTTGCCAGGAGAACTGTACATTCCGCACTCCAATGTGATTTGACGGAGGAATTATGGTGTGGAGTGTTTTCCAGGAGTTGGGCTTGGCCCTTTAGTTCCAGTGAAAGGAACATTGAATGCTCCAAGATACCAAAACATTTTGGACAATTCCATGCTCCCAACTTTGTGGGAACATTTTGGAGCGCGCCACTTCCTCTTCCAACATGACTGTGCACCAGTGCACAAAGCAAGGTCCATAAAGACATGGATGACCTAGTCTGGTGTGGATGAACTTGACTGGCCTGCAGAGAGTCCTGACTGGAACCCAATAGAACACCATTGGGATTAATTAGAACGGAGATTGAGAACCAGGGCTTCTTGACCAACATCAGTGTGTGACCTCACCAATGCGCTTTTGGAAGAATGGTGGAAATTTCCTATGAACACATTCCGCAAGCTTGTGAACAGCCTTCCCAGAAGAGTTGAAGCTGTAATAGCTGCAAAAGGTGGACCGACATCATATTGAAGGAATGGGATGGTTAAGTTCATATGTGAGTCAAGGCAGGTGGCCAAATACTTTTGACAATATAGTGAGTATCTTTTGTAATTGTGTTTGGTAATTCCTTTCTCATACCTACAGTATGATTCCCAAACATATACTGTAGAAAGAAAATAATTTTTCACTTTAGGCCTTCATGTCTTCTCATTACATATTTGCAGCCCTGACAGGACCCGGTCTTAAAAGGACAGTGTCTATTTGCATGAAATCCACATCGGAACATCTGGATCACCTCCAAGACTTGACAGACCCGTCAGGACATGTGGACACTCTCAATTTGCTGAGAGCCATAGTGGTGGATATCTCCAACAAACTATTCCTCAGGGTGCCCATCAATGGTCAGATACAAGCACACACGCACAGTATATTTGCAGTACATGCAACACTCAAACTACCAAAACAAAAAGCTTATGTCTAATATTTCACTCAGAAAATGATTTGCTGATGAAAATCCAAAACTATTTTGAGACGTGGCAAGCAGTTCTGATCAAGCCGGATATATTCTTCAAGATTGGCTGGCTCTACGACAAACATAAAATTGCAGCGTAAGATGCAATCACACAATAAAAATGGCATACTGTAGTACCTCAATTTAAGAGCTTAATTAGTTTAGTGACGCCGCTCTTAACTCAAAACACTTGCATCCCAAATCAGCGGCTCCCGTTTAAAATAATTGAAATGAAATTAAGTTGTACAATTAAAAAAAAAAAAAAAAAAAAACTTTTGAATTATTAATAACAACTACAGCAGGTTTATGAAGGTCAAAGTGATTTATTCTCATTGTCAATTCTCAGCAGCTTTTTTCATATTTTCATGGATAAATGTTAGTCGTTTAGATTTTATTCAAACACCCTTGGAAAAACAAACTTTTGAATTATTAATGACAACTACAGTAGTTTTATGAAGGTTAAGGTCAAATTGATTCATTCTTATTGTCAATTGTTAGCAGCTTTTTTCATATTTTCATAGATACATGTTAGTCGCTTAGATTTTATTTAAACATCCTTGGCTGACGTTCGACTCATTTAGCTTCAATCTGGTGCAGACTAGCAGTGATACGCTCGAAGTGCTTCACCAAGCTGGTCATGTTTTGGATGATATCTTTCTTTAATTCAATAAATATCCACTTCTTCTTCTCAGCACTGTTCTCCACACTCCCTTTCTTCCTTCCCATGGTTGAAAAAACAAAGTTATGTCCATCTCTAGCTATAAGCTAATGGTAGCAAGTAAGACCAGATGTTTTGGGTGGATCTTACGGGACTTACTGTGATATTTACTACGTCAACTAATGGAGGAGAAGCTTGTAACTAAATTTTTTGCTGCAACTTAAAGCATAACAATTAGCCGAGAGACAGCTCTTAACTCAAAACACTCTTAAGTTGAGGTATCACTGTACTTGTATCAATGTGTCGAATTGTTGGACTCTCTCCATACTCATTTTTGCGATGCTTCTTCTCCATCAGCCAGGAACTACAAAATGCAATGGAGACGCTCCTTGAAATTAAAAGAACCACTATCAAACAAACAGAGAAGCTGGATGACGACCTCGACTTTGCTACGGAGCTCATCTTTGCTCAGGTAACTTCATCACAATTGTCACTGTTTGACGTAAACAAAAGAAAGTAGACTTCTCACATTTTAGCAAACAGCAGTAAAAAGTGGTATCGAGAGACAACATTAAAAATTTAAATTGGATATACTTTAGAGCGGGGATTCTCAAACTGTGGTACTTGAACCACAATGGGTATGCAGGCGACATTTAGTAAGATGCCAAATAATCACTTAATTACATCACAGTGCTGCTGTTCAAACTGTTTAATGCTACAGTAAATATTAAATATTCTTGCTAAATGAAACCTCTACCTTGTTTTTAATGAATACATATGCCTACTATGCTACTGTATTTTAATGTTGGTCATTACGGCGGTACTTGGAGAGCCAAGACTTTTCCGAGGTGGTACTTGGTGAAAAAAGTTTGAGAACCACTGTTTTAAAGTAATAATTGTCCAGCTTGTATAGCAGTATTAGGCTATTGAATTTCATGCTGTTTTTCTACTGTATCGCAGCCGTTCTTACTGGTACGTACTTATTGGTATTAATGGTATATATTTATTTATTTGACCATCTTTTATATTTTGTCTTGAATTTCAAATGCACCTTAACAGAGCAGCCACCTGTATTTTCGTCATGCTATCATGGTTTATGTAATAAATCATTGCATTACATTCTATCTACTGAAAATGAGTCAACACAGCCATTATTGGCTAAATAGCTGGCAGCACAACTGAGAAGCAAGATAATTGTACATTTCCTGAACAGCCAAGCATGGCAGTGATAGTGTTATGGTCTGGTGATGCATGAGTGCTGCTGGTGTTCTGGTGACATATGTTCCCCGTTGGAACTCATGCACCTCCATATGTGCATGCATATGAGAGCTTTGCCTTCCGGCTCAGCTCCTTCTTTACGACAAAGGATTGAAACAGTGTCCGTATTACTGCAGACGATGCACTCTTCCCTCACTCGGGAACAAGACACCGAGGTCCTTGAAATCCACCACTTGGGGCAAAATCTCCTCGCCAATCCCGAGATGGCACAATTCACCCTTTTCCGAGCGAGAAACATGGACTCGGAATTGGCAGTGCCTATTCTAAATCTAGTCGCTTCACACGTGGCTGAAAACTGATCCAGTGAGAGCAGAAGATTGTGGCCAGATGAAGCCATTATCTGCAAAAAGCAGAAAGCTAATCCTGCAGCCACGAAACCGGATGCCCTCATCGCCCTGACTGCGCCTTGAAATTCTGTAAATAAAAGTTATGAACAGAACTGGTGACAAAGGCCAGCCCTGGCAGAGTCCAACCCTCACTGAAAACAGGTCTTACTTACAATGCGGACAAAGCTTTGACACTGATCATACAGGGAGCGGACCGCCACAATCAGACAGTCCGATACCTCATACTCTCTGGGCACTACCCAGAGGACTTCCCAAGGGACACAGTCGAATGCTTTCTTCGAGTCCACAAAACACATGTGGACTGGTTGGGCAAACTCCCATTGTACCTCAAGGACCCTACCGAGAGTATAGAGCTGGTCGATAGTTCCAGGACCAGGACAAAAACCACACTGCTCCTCCTGAATCCGAGATTTTACTATCAAGCATAGCCTCCTCTCCAGTACATCTGAATAGATCTTAACAGGGAGGCTATGGAGTGGGATCCCACGATAGTTGGATCACATCCTCTGGTTCACCTTCTTAAAGAGAGGGGCCACCATCCCGGTCAGCCAATCCAAAGGCACCGCCCCCGATGTCCACGCAATGTTGCACAGTCTTGTTAAGCAAGACAGCACCACAGCATGCTCTGGATGCTGTGGATACTGGACCTCGGCAACTTCCATCCATCCATCATCTTCCGCTTATCCGAGGTCGGGTCGCGGGGGCAACAGCCTAAGCAGGGAAACCCAGACTTCCCTCTCCCCAGCCACTTCGTCTAGCTCTTCCCGGGGGATCCCGAGGCGTTCCCAGGCCAGCCGGGAGACATAGTCTTCCCAACGTGTCCTGGGTCTTCCCCGTGGCCTCCTACCGGTTGGACGTGCCCTAATGACCTCCCTAGGGAGGCGTTCGGGTGGCATCCTGACCAGATGCCCGAACCACCTCATCTGGCTCCTCTCGATGTGAAGGAGCAGCGGCTTTACTTTGAGTCCCTCCCGGATGGCAGAGCTTCTCACCCTATCTCGGAGGAAACTCGGAGGAAACTCATTTCGGCCGCTTGTACCCGTGATCTTATCCTTTCGGTCATGACCCAAAGCTCATGACCATAGGTGAGGATGGGAACGTAGATCGACCGGTAAATTGAGAGCTTTGCCTTCCGGCTCAGCTCTTTCTTCACCACAACGGATCGGTACAACGTCCGCATTACTGAAGACGCCGCACCGATCCGCCTGTCGATCTCACGATCCACTCTTCCCTCACTCGTGAACAAGACTCCTAGGTATTTGAACTCCTCCACTTGGGGCAGGGTCTCCTCCCCAACCCGGAGATGGCATTCCACCCTTTTCCGGGCGAGAACCATGGACTCGGACTTGGAGGTGCTGATTCTCATTCCGGTTGCTTCACACTCGGCTGCGAACCGATCCAGCGAGAGCTGAAGATCCCGGTCAGATGAAGCCATCAGGACCACATCATCTGCAAAAAGCAGAGACCTAATCCTGCGGTTACCAAACCGGAACCCCTCAACGCCTTGACTGCGCCTATAAATTCTGTCCATAAAAGTTATGAACAGGGAAATAATAAATTATTATGTTTGATGCAAAAATGTTAGTCTCCCCCACGTTTTGATCTGAACTCCGGGTAAGTTGAATAGCCCTGTTGTACACCGACTACTCAAAGTTATATTCCGAGTTTCATTTCTTTAGTATTGTCCCTTAAGAAGATGTATCAAAAATGAGGTGATGTGCGTTTGACCCACTCTGACCTGCCCACTGAACAGAACCAAGGGGAGCTCTCTGCTGACAACGTGAGGCAATGCGTGCTGGAGATGGTGATCGCAGCTCCAGACACTCTCTCCATTAGCCTCTTCTTCATGCTGATGCTGCTGAAACAGAACCCGGACACGGAGCAGAGCCTTGTGGAGGAGATGAACTCTTTCATCAGTACATCAGGATGATCTTTCTATTCCTAGAAAACGTCTTACGTTTGCCTACTCACTTTGTTGTTGTTCCAGGTGAAAGTGGAGCAGAAAATGTGGATTACACACGCCTGAAAGTGCTGGAGGTCTTCATCAACGAGTCCATGAGGTTTCATCCTGTGGTAGATTTTACCATGCGAAAAGCTCTGGAAGATGACATCATTGAAGGCATCGGCATTAAAAAGGGAACCAACATCATTCTCAACATTGGGCTCATGCATAAGACGGAATTTTTCCCAACTCCCAAAGAGTTCAACCTCCACAATTTTGACAAAACAGTTAAGTCAGCAGGTGTAGCTTTGATCAACTCAAAGTAGAACCTTGACATCCTCTCTGACTCTCCTTCAGGTTCCTAAACGTTTCTTTCAGCCGTTCGGTTGCGGCCCTCGCTCCTGCGTAGGCAAGCACATCGCCATGGTGATGATGAAGGCCATCCTGGTCTCACTCCTTTCTCGGTTCAGCGTGTGTCCTCGCCACGGCTGCACCATCAGCAGCATCCGGCAGACCAATAACTTGTCTCAGCAGCCAGTGGAGGACGAACACAGCCTGACCATGCGCTTCGTTCCCAGAACACAACATGCATCAGCACTCAACACTCGCACCACCGGCTCAAGCTACCAGCAGCTTTAAAATCACTGCATGTTGATTGCTGAATACTCTTTTTGAAGACCACATGTTAATACCACTGCAATTAACTGTTTCCATACTTGCATCACTGTGAGTCATACACGTTGCATAAAAAATAAATAAAACTAAGTGATTAGTGTGAACACTTTGTTAAATGATGTAGAAACATTTGTTAGTGGATACTTTCTAATACGCTTCTGCTTTGGAGATTTGTATCTGTCAGTAATATGCAACAATAATTATTAGATACTTGGTTGTATTGACAAATGTTTTAGACTGCAGTATTTTAGGATATGTAGTACATACTGTATGGCTAGCTTGTGTGCTATTGTGTGCTTAGCTGTTGTGATGCTCCTAGCTTCTAGTTTAATGTTACATTTTGTAAATGAACTAAAATAGTACATTTAGACGTTAACTGGCTGTCCAATAGTAAACCCACTGCAGGACTGCTTGCATAGGAGATTTTAGATGGAAGCTGTTTTCAACCAATAATTGTTTTTGTTTTTAGCTGATATCAGATTGATATCAATATCAGATCGGGCAACACCTCTTACAGATGGGTGAATCATGAAAGAGTAGTTCAAAACCTGCAAGTATTTCTGCACTGAGATGACTCATTTACTTACTCAACACTGCAAGTAAATTCAAATTAGGGAAAGTAGAGAATGTGTCAAAAGCATGAATATATGTTGCACAGGTCAAGAGGGGCAGAATTTGTGGCGAGTTTTTGGCATTCACT